>NC_054383.1:126146360-126227637 GCF_017654675.1 Xenopus laevis | reverse complement strand
TTTTTCGCCCCAAGCAAACATACCTTCCATCCCCAAATAATACATACACACCCACCACTGGTTCTGGAAAACCGATGGCCGCACTTAGTTTATTTAACACAGTAATAATAAAAAATAACATGTACCAACCATTTTTAACCCTTTTACAACCGTGATCTTTTGCTATGAATCGATAACCTTTAACCTTTATAACATTATGAACATAAACATCTAAATCCCGCCACCCCCGAGGGAAGGGTGGCGTAACCTTCCCAATATGTAAAGGAGGTTCTGCTTCCATTCTCACAAGAAGACCCTAAACACGGGGCGCTAACATTCCCGATGAGGAACACAAGGCTACCTTGCAATTTCCACTCCACTTTGAAATACCCCCTTTTACACTTCCCCGGGGGTCCTTGTAAAGGTACCACTCCGCAACTGCGACAGTAAAAACCCATCGTACAGAGGACAGGGCGGGATGCTGCGTCCTGGCTGCCTCCACGACCCGGCGCCAAATGTAAGTTCCTCTCTTTTCCGCAGGAATGCGAGCCCAGGTCCTCCAGCAATCACGCGTCCTGATAAATTGAAAAAAGGGGCGGCCGGCGCACTCCTACGCACCGTCAAGGCCCTGCTACCCCTCACCCGGGTTCGTGGGCCGGATGAGCACAGGGGGCAACGATCGTTAGGCAAAGTCCTTTTGCGCAGAAGGTTGCACAGTGAAGGTTGAGCAAACAGAAAACGTAGCATGTATTGTTGGTGGTCACTAGCTGCATTGCACCACTACGCCTAATGGTTTATAAAAAGTAGTGTGAGACACAACTTCCCTTGTTGTTAAGTCATACAGGAGCAGTGACCATCTCCATGTTGTAGCTCCCGCCCTTCCCAGCTATAAGTCAGGTGATTCCCACTGGTGTCTAATAAAAGTACAGCCAAATTGTGGAGTTTTACTTCTGAAAGCAGCAAAGTAAGTTGCGAGGTAAAACTTATCCAATTTGTAAAATGTATAATGAAAGCAATAAGAATTCTTAATGAACTCACAATGAGTATGAGCGTAGGAACTGCGCCAGATATGGGATGACTATATATTGTAATATATGGAACAAGAACAATCCCTGTTTTGTTTAAAAGGGTAAGTCATTTTCAGTAGCAGTTATGCACAAAAATGTTCGTCTTGAAATAATATTGATAATCTGTTGAGTGCAGAGGACTCTGTATTTGTCAACAAAAAGATGCAACACATAAAGTGGCAACCTCGTGTCTGGTGCATAGGAATTTATATACTAAAGGATACAAGAGTAATCAGGACGTTTTCTGGAGTCCGTATAAGAGAGCTCCTTTGTTTTCTCACAGTAAATTATTTTTCCCGCAGTCGACAAAATGACCAGCAGGTGGCACTGTGGTGTACAAAATTTCTCATTTATCTTGTTGCCATTGAATACTACACTAATGTAGCATAAAATCAGGGAATCTGAAATATCGTCAGGGACATCGTTGCTTAGGTGTGGCCTAATACTATTACTCCTAATAAGTGTACACATTTATCAAATTGTGTGTGTAATCTCCAGGGCGGACTGGGGGGCTGTCGGCGCCCAGCCTGGGGCTATTGCCCCAGGGCCCCGCTCCGGCCCCTGCGCGGCTCCGGGTCTTCATTAGAGCACGTATCGCCATGCGGCAGCAGCGTTTGTGTGCACGTGGTGCAGCAATACCTTTGTGCGGCGCATGCGCAGTCTGCATATTCTACGCGACCCCCGAACAAAGTGGGGTCGCACGGCCAAACTAAGTAGCGGCCCAGTCCGACACTGTGTCGTCTCTCTAGCTCCTTTCTCTCTCTCCTCTCTCGTATTTCCCTTTTATATCTTTCCCTTGAGACACCATGTGTGAACTAAACACACCTGACAGGACAAAATGGGAGCTTTTGACTATAACAGGATGTGTGGGAGTCACAAGATACAGACTCTGCGCCATTCATTGGGCGATGGCGCTAGCAATGTAATTATATAGCATTGCTTGGGTTGCTGTGAGACACAGTGCCTTCATAACAGCCATAGGGGTGACTGTGTACTGTACATAGGGTGACGTGTGGTACATTTCAAATACGGGCTGTGTTCATGTGATCATATTTATAGAAACTTTATTAAGATGAAAACACAGCAGCACAAAAGCAGATCCTACTTCAGTCACTGATTGTAAAATGTGTAGCAATTCAAATAGGCTACAGCGTACACATCTATACAAATAGTAAAAGAATGGCTGATAAAAAAGAGTATTACTACTTTACTTACTTACAAGAGCCTAGTGAAGAATTGCTGTGCACTTGAGAGTTGTGTATTTAATTGTAACGCAAATCACTCATTGATATCAACGGGTGAAGTTGGATAGAGCCATACACCGCAGAAAAGCTGTTGAATAATTCTGAATCGGCCAGTTCTTACTGCAACCATGAAGTTTTAACCAGATTCATGGCTATTGTATTTCAAGCTTTGAAGAGTTTTCTAGCCATTTGTAGTGCTGATACGTATTTCCTCCATTGAGAAATTTGAATTTGGCGCCGTGATGCAAAATTAGAGCCTTCGTAGGCGTAACTCGCTTCACGTAAGTGAATCAACGTCTAGCCGCAGAAACTTCGCAATCTTTACGCTACCCTGTGCGCAACTTCGGATTTATAGTGGAATTGGCGAGAGCGCGGGCGAACTACAACCTGCGCAGGGGGTGAAGCGCGGCCGAAGTGCCCGGCGAACTCACGAATGTTACTGAATTTGCCCCCACGACTCTGTTCCAACACAAGTGCCTGCATGCAGCTACTGTTATATCCCCTGACAGTGTTTCAGAGTCAACCCAGTAGTGCAGAGGAATGGCAAGGGAAAATACAACACTTGCCTTCAGTAGCATCACATTTACAAAATTTTGAAAACCCACTGTAAATCTGTTAATTAGTGCATATAGGACACAGTGCACATTTAGACCCAGAGGTACTGTTGGTTTAATGGTGACATGGCTGTGAGAAAGCGAGTAAAACATGTTGTGTTCTTTTGGAAAGAATAGAGAAGTGCACTGTGGTTTAGGAAAGGAAACGGTCCATCATGTGTTTGTGGGATAAAACAGTAAACTGATTTCAAAAATAGCTTCAGCCAGATGACAGGCTGAGCCTTATGTCTCTATTGGTCTGCCACTCAGTCCAACAAATTCCCCTTACTGCAGTCCAATACTCGAGCTGTCAGAATGGAGCCAAGCAGTTACAGAACAGGTCAGCCGTGAAATAGCACTGCAGCGTGTGATTTAATAATGTAATACAATTTTAAAATAATAAAAAGTCCCATCCGGTAATCCAGAGAGCGATCCATACTCTAAGCTGCTGCTGTTCCTATGGTTGCCACCTCACCCTTAAAGGCCTAGACACATATGGAATCCATAGCCTGCAGGCTAATTACAATTCATTAAGATGCCGATCGTCCGATCCGGAATACCTGCTGGGAAAGAAGGCAGCAAGGCACATCTGGACCGGGCCATGGTGGCCAACCGCTGGTAGTTGACCAACCCAGGCCAATAAATAAGCAGCTGCGGGTCAGGGACTAACCTAGACCAGAGAACCTAAAGGCCTGACAAACCCCTATCCATGTCGGGCCGCCTAGAAATACAGGGCCCGTACAACAAAATTTTCAGGGCCCCCTGAGGGGGTTTCTGACTGTCGGGTCTTTTTGCCGCTCGGACTTCAGCGTTCGTCACTTCGCATCAGGACTTCGGAAGGAGGCGCAACGCTTTCGGGCTCGGCATTGTCAAAGAGGGCCTGGCTCTTTCAATAAAGTACAGCACTGCCGGCCCCCTCAGGCTGGGACCCGGTACACTTATACCCCGGTACCCCCATGATGCGGCCCTGTCCACCGTGTCCCTCACTGTAGGCAAATCTTACACGCCTGGGAAGCTCTATGCTGCACACACTCCTTGATGAGCACAAAGCTGCTCTTTCTCTCTTCCTCACTATATTACTCTCCTAGAGTGTCAATAACAATATATTCCTGCCACTTCACTAGCCTCATCAGCCGGTCCTTGCCCTCCTGACTTACCTCTCAAGTACTGGTCCCCTCAGAGCACATGGCTTTTCTGGCTTGCGTTACCAGGATCCCCTGGGCACAACCCAGCTGGACCAGCACCAAAAGTCAAAGAGGAGGTATCCCCCTCTCACTCACTATACCAGAGTGTGACAGGAAAGTGGTCACAGCGCCTCCTGGCAATATATACAAAACTATGGCAAATTCATTCTAGCACATGGGCATCTGCCCAGCAACTAGGAGATCAGAAGTGTAGGGAATTAAGCTATACGTACCTTAACCCATGGGTCCCTAAATTATGATACCAAGTTACTGCTCCAAGTATTTTGCTTTGCCTCCAACCGTGGAGAGTCTGTCGGGAAGTGGCAGCGCATGGCCCAGTAAACTGAATACTCTCCTGAATGACTTCACGTGTATTCTATTGACTCTCTGATACTCCACATGGTGGTTTAATGGATACAAATATGAACATATAGCCGTTTTATTATTGCATGAGCCTTCTAGCAATCTTCCGCCTTGAAACACACTAGAGGACTTCTGACTCATGCCGGGTTTTCCTGCTCTCATTAGGTCTTCAGCGTGAGGTTTTTAACCCGAAGTGGGGAATAAAAAACAATAAGTTCATAAAAATAATTGAAAAAAAAAAAAACAAGAATAAAAAGTTCGAACCTAAAAACCTGCGGAATTTACATATATTTTCAAAACACACTGGGGAGGAAATAAACCCCCACTGAAAAGTCAAATATGGTTTCAGAGATGATTACTGAGGCTCAAGCAATTTAAATCAGGCTCTAAGTGACGCCGTGAATATACAGTATGAATAGGAGTGTCCCCCTGCCCGTGTCTGCACTAGTGAAATCTGCGCTTTCATACCTTCATAATAGGAAAGAAGACATTTCATTTTGATTTGCTCAGGGGGATTCAGAGCTGTTCCGCAGCTGCAATGTGTCAAAGAAACCTTTTTGTTCGTAAACACCAGGTTGCTAGCGTCATAACCTTAAACAACTGACCAGACACTGACACAACGAACAGATTGGAAAACTGAATAAGCAAGGGCCTGGATAAAACGATAATCATGCAGAATACTTAATTACATAACAACTCAATGAATAAACTGGACTTTTTCTCATTGTAGACAGGGTTGCCAGAAAAGCTGCATTTTAGGGTGATTGGGGTAATATACAACTATATTATCAACTAAACAAAGTTGGTCCATGACTTCAGTCTGCTATTTTTTAATGCAATCTTGAAGAGAGAAGCATTTCTGTTTGCACTCCCACTTTCTGTTCTGGTAGCAATGAAACATGTTCATGGACTCTGTAAAATGACTGGCAAATTCGTTGTCAATAGATAGGATAACGAGGACATATTAGGCATGTGCCCCTTGTTATTGCACTGTCTTCAGGCGACAGTAACAATACATGTTGTAGCTTAGCATTGTTTTTTAGCCGGAAAAGAGTCGGAAAGAAATACTATAAAAAGAAGCAAATGAAGGGCAATGGATAGTTGCTGTTCTGTAACTGCACTGAAAAAAAACAAAAGGCAATCTCACAATAACAGGTATAGGATCTGTATCCGGAACCTGTCAACAGAAAGCACCGAGTACGGAACGTCTATGGGAAGTCACCTTCCATAGACGCATTTTACCAAATAATTTTAATTTTAATAGGATGTTCCTTATTCTCTGTAATCATAAACAGTAGCATGCTTAGAGGTATGGGAATCCGTGATCCGGAACGCCTGTCATTCCTCCGAAGCTCTGACTATGGAAGGCATTCTCCCATAGGCTCTATTTTATCCAAATTTTAAAAAAAAAAATCCCTTTTCTCTGTAATATAAAACAGTCGCTGTACTGATCCACAACTAAGATATAATCTAATCTTGGAATGCAAAACCACTGCCTATTGGTTATAATGTTAATATGGATTTTCTAGTAGACATAAGCTATAAAGCGTCCAATCACGGAAAATTCCCTTATCTGGAAAAGCTTCAGTCCCGAGCATTCTGGCTAACAGGGTCCATACGTATTGATACGCATCTAAGATATAATAATCTTAACTGGGAGCAAACAAGCCTAATGGTGTTTTAAGTGAAGTTGTTAAAATATATTATAAGTAGACATCCAGAAAAAACCCCAGTACTTAGAAAAGTCTCTAGAACATAATGCCTTCCTCTCTGCATGCACTGATACCAGCACTAGCTGGCATATTCAAATTAAGGGAAAAAAAAATCATATTATTGTGATTTTGATTTGCGTTGGGGGAGTCATGTGGTGCTGAGAATTGGCTGAAGGCTGCAATGGGTAGGATCTCAGTAAGCAGTGACTTTAATGTAACATTGGAATGGTTTTTCATGTATAAATAGAAACAGCTTTCACATGCTGATTAGTCTATTAGATAGGAAGAGGCAGTAAAGGTTGATTATATCAGGAGATTGGGAGGGGGGACTAAACCAACCAGAAGAGTGGCTACGTGCCATATTTAGTGTAGGGGGGGGACTTGAGCCTTCTCTGTGCTCTGCCAAACAAACAATATAATGGATTTTACATCAAATGTTATAGGAGGTTCCTAATACAGTTTCAGCTCCTGAATTGCATTTCATCATATCACCTCGCACGTCGTTCGCAGCAGAGACCTCTGGCACTCTAGACACACAGTGTTGAGTTGATGCTTCTCGTCTTTATGATTCATAGACAAAAATGTGGGAAGATGCAAAGAAATGAGGAGAGAGTGGACAAGCGGAGAGCCGTCAGCTCTGTATTAGAACACAAATGCAATGGAATGATCTCTTGCTTTATTGCTCTTTAGCCAGCCTAGATTTGTTACAAACCTGATACCCAGAGACAGAAATCAAGTTAAAGGGGACCGTCACAACAAAAAAATTAATCGAAAATCCTATCTATACATTAGTCAGCCAAACAACTTTAATTATATTATATCAATTATTTTGAATCTTAATTATAACACAGCAGGAGCTATTTGTGGACACTGTTATTAAACAAGTCATCTCAGAATCTGTTTTGCACAGATGTTAATGAGTTCTCAACTACAGCTATGAATGCGTTAATAAAAATAGATTTGATGTTAATATGAAAAGCACTTGTATTTATACCAGATTTTTGTGTCTCAGTGACAGGTCCACTTTAAAGATACTTGACGCTATAACATATTCTTTTTGAAAATATGAATCGACATTAAAGTTACCTAATAGGTCGATGTTGATCGCTTTTTTGCTGATAGGGTTCTGGCTTTTGTAAGAAATGTTAGAATGAAAGTTTCTAAACCTGACAGTTTGCCAACCTGACTGTCCATCTCAGCCTCATCAGTTGAGTTCTTCTAATGCTAACGGACCTCTGCGGCACAAATATGGCAGCTAGTGCATGTGGCAAGGTCGGCCCGATACCTGCGGAGTAACCCATGTCAGTCAGGTTCGGCCGACACGGCACCCCATTTCGCGGTGGCACGTCCCGAGTCGAACTTTCTTCCTTGCCTCCGCTCGCACACCTTGCACTTCAACTTCGTTTTTAAAGCCGCGCTCCAGCTTGCTCAGCCCCTTTTGTGACATCAATCTGGTGGGGCAGGTCGGCACAGTATATAAAAGGAGAAAGCCGGAAGTCGGAACAGGGCAGGCGCGGGTGGAGGGAGGCGCCAGTCCGGGTCTGGTGCCGGGTCGGGTTTATATCGTTTCTATTCACTAATGGCAGCCCCCTAATAGATGGAACATGGTAGTAAGAAAGCGTAATGTAAAGAGCATTATCTCAAACACTTTTATGGCAAAATTAACAATAGCATCAAAGACAATGTTATAAATATAGTAAAAAGTTATTTCTGGTGTCAGATCTCTTTAAAGGCTATAGACAGCAGCAGAAACTAGATACAAGTCAACAAAAAACATAATTCAGATGTACTACGTCACAAAAATAACAAACTAAAAAATTCATGCACTTCACCAACAGCGAAAAGCTTTTCAGGGGTCCATAGTACCACAATGGGTCCTCTGTAAATGTTATTTGCCCTTATTCTGCCTCTGCGAAAAAAAAGCAGCCGTCAACAGGAATTTCTTTGTTCTTTCGCAACAAGTACAAGTACAAGGACAGTGCTGTTCTGTTCCTGTCTTTCCGCGCTGTCACGACTTCCCAAGATAAGGGCAAGGAAAGCTGCACAATCTGGAGACAAACGAAATGCGAATTTATGTGCGTACATTTAAAGGGACCATACATAAAAAATGTTGTCCCCACTGGGGCTGCTGCCTTGGCCTGTGGCACACACACGTCTATCAGCCTGTGATCCATTTTCGATAATAGTGCATGCATGTGACGTGGATCTGGAGAGTTCTCCCCCAATTCACATTACCACAAAATGCACATAGGAGGGAGATGGACACTTTGCTCCTTATATCGTATGTACGTGCAAATTTGGCCTCTGCAACCATGAGCTCCTCAGTGGGGAAACATTTCTAATGCAATAAGTGCTTTTAGTAAATTTCCTAAAATACATGAGTGATACTCAGAGTTCCCTGTAAACTCAGCCTGCAGCCTTGTGTCTTTATATGGTCACAGAACAACCCCTCAGTGACTTCTAATATCCTTATCATTTACAGTAGGGGGTACATTATTCCTTATAATACTGAGTGATACTCAGAGTTCCCTGTATAACTCAGCCTGCAGCCTGTGCCTTTATATGGTCACAGAACAACCCCTCAGTGACTCTAATATCCTTATCATTTACAGTAGGGGGTACATTATCCCTTATAATACATGAGTGATACTCAGAGTTCCCTGTATAACTCAGCCTGCAGCTTGTCCTTTATATGGTCACAGAACAACCCCTCAGTGACTTCTAATATCCTTATCATTTACAGTAGGGGGTACATTATCCTTTAATACATGAGTGATACTCAGAGTTCCCTGTATAACTCAGCTGCAGCTTGTCCTTTATATGGTCACAGAACAACCCCTCAGTGACTTCTAATATCCTTATCATTTACAGTAGGGGGTACATTATCCCTTAAAAACATGAGTGATACTCAGAGTTCCCTGTATAACTCAGCCTGCAGCCTTGTGCCTTTATATGGTCACAGAACAACCCCTCAGTGACTTCTAATATCCTTATCATTTACAGTAGGGGTAAATATCCCTTATAATACATGAGTGATACTCAAGTTCCCTGTATAACTCAGCTGCAGCCTTGTGTCTTATATGGTCACAGAACAACCCTCAGTGACTTCTAATATCCTTATCATTTACAGTAGGGGGTACATTATCCTTAATACATGATTACTCAGAGTTCCCTGTAAACTCAGCCTGCAGCCTTGTGCTTTATATGGTCACAGAACAACCCTCAGTGACTTCTAATACCTTATCATTTACAGTAGGGGGTAAATTATCCCTTATAATACATGAGTGATACTCAGAGTTCCCTGTATAACTCAGCCTGCAGCTTGTCCTTTATATGGTCACAGAACAACCCCTCAGTGACTTCTAATATCCTTATCATTTACAGTAGGGGTACATTATCCCTTTAATACATGAGTGATACTCAGAGTTCCCTGTATAACTCAGCCTGCAGCCTTGTGTCTTTATATGGTCACAGAACAACCCCTCAGTGACTTCTAATATCCTTATCATTTACAGTAGGGGGTACATTATCCCTATAAATACATGAGTGATACTCAGAGTTCCCTGTATAACTCAGCCTGCAGCCTTGTGCCTTATATGGTCACAGAACAACCCCTCAGTGACTTCTAATATCCTTATTTACAGTAGGGGGTACATTATCCTTATAATACATGAGTGATACTCAGAGTTCCCTGTATAACTCAGCCTGCAGCCTTGTGCTTTATATGGTCACAGAACAACCCTCAGTGACTCTAATATCCTTATCATTTACAGTAGGGGGTACTTATTTCCTTATAATATGAGTATACCAGAGTTCCCTGTATAACTCAGCTGCAGCCTTGTGCCTTTTATATGGTCACAGAACAACCTCAGTGACTTCTAATATCCTTATCATTTACAGTAGGGGTACATTATCCCTTATAATACATGAGTGATACTCAGAGTTCCCTGTATAACTCAGCCTGCAGCCTTGTGCCTTTATATGGTCACAGAACAACCCCTCAGTGACTTCTAATATCTTATCATTTACAGTAGGGGGTAATTATCCCTTATAATACATGAGTGATACTCAAGTTCCTGTATAACTCAGCCTGCAGCCTTGTGCCTTTATATGGTCACAGAACAACCCCTCAGTGACTTCTAATATCCTTATCATTTACAGTAGGGGTACATTATCCCTTATAATACATGAGTGATACTCAGAAGTTCCCTGTATAACTCAGCC
This sequence comes from Xenopus laevis, assembly GCF_017654675.1. Taxonomy (NCBI): domain Eukaryota; kingdom Metazoa; phylum Chordata; class Amphibia; order Anura; family Pipidae; genus Xenopus; species Xenopus laevis. The sequence continues at coordinate 126,217,271 of NC_054383.1, read as the reverse complement.
TGCGCCTTGTGCTTTATATGGTCACAGAACAACCCCTCAGTACTTCTAATATCCTTATCATTTACAGTAGGGGTACATTATCCCTTATAAATACATGAGTGATACTCAGAGTTCCCTGTATAACTCAGTGCAGCCTTGTGTCTTTATATGGTCACAGAACAACCCCTCAGTGACTTCTAATATCCTTATCATTTACAGTAGGGGTACATTATTCCTTATAATACATGAGTGATACTCACAGTTCCCTGTATAACTCAGCCTGCAGCCTTGTGTCTTTATATGGTCACAGAACAACCCCTCAGTGACTTCTAATATCCTTATCATTTACAGTAGGGGGTACATTATCCCTTATAATACATGAGTGATACTCAGAGTTCCCTGTATAACTCAGCCTGCAGCCTTGTGCTTTATATGGTCACAGAACAACCCTCAGTGACTTCTAATATCCTTATCATTTACAGTAGGGGTACATTATTCCTTATAATACTGAGTGATACTCAGAGTTCCCTGTATAACTCAGCCTGCAGCCTTGTGCCTTTATATGGTCACAGAACAACCCTCGCAGTGACTTCTAATATCCTTATCATTTACAGTAGGGGGTACATTATCCCTTATAATACATGAGTGATACTCAAGTTCCCTGTATAACTCAGCCTGCAGCCTGGTTCTTTATATGGTCACAGAACAACCCCTCAGTGACTTCTAATATCCTTATCATTTACAGTAGGGGTACATTATCCCTTAAAATACATGAGTGATACTCAGAGTTCCCTGTATTAACTCAGTGCAGCCTTGTGTCTTTATATGGTCACAGAACAACCCCTCAGTGATTCTAATATCCTTATCATTTACAGTAGGGGGTACATTATCCCTTATAATACATGAGTGATACTCAGAGTTCCCTGTATAACTCAGCCTGCAGCCTTGTGCCTTATTATGGTCACAGAACAACCCCTCAGTGACTCTAATATCCTTATCATTTACAGTAGGGGGTACATTCCCTTATAATACATGAGTGATACTCAGAGTTCCCTGTATAATCAGCTGCAGCCTTGTGTCTTTATATGGTCACAGAACAACCCTCAGTGACTTCTAATATCCTTATCATTTACAGTAGGGGGTACATTATCCCTATAATACATGAGTGATACTCAGAGTCCCTGTATAACTCAGCCTGCAGCCTTTGTCTTTATATGGTCACAGAACAACCCCTCAGTGACTTCTAATATCCTTCATTTACAGTAGGGGGTACATTATCCCTTATAATACTGAGTGATACTCAGAGTTCCCTGTATACTCAGCCTGCAGCCTTGTCTTTATATGGTCACAGAACAACCCCTCAGTGACTTCTAATATCCTTATCATTTACAGTAGGGGGTACATTATCCCTTATAATACATGAGTGATACTCAGAGTTCCCTGTATAACTCAGCCTGCAGCCTTGTGCCTTATATGGTCCAGAACAACCCTCAGTGACTTCTAATATCCTTATCATTTACAGTAGGGGTACCTTATCCCTTAAAATACATGAGTGATACTCAGAGTTCCCTGTATAATCAGTGCAGCCTGTGTCTTTATATGGTCACAGAACAACCCCTCAGTGACTTCTAATATCCTTATCATTTACAGTAGGGGGTACATTATTCCTTAAATACATGAGTGATACTCAGAGTTCCCTGTATAACTCAGCCTGCAGCCTTGTGTCTTTATATGGTCACAGAACAACCCCTCAGTGACTTCTAATATCCTTATCATTTACAGTAGGGGGTACATTATCCCTTATAATACATGAGTGATACTCAGAGTTCCCTGTGTAACTCAGCCTGCAGCCTTGTGCCTTATATGGTCACAGAACAACCCTCAGTGACTTCTAATATCCTTATCATTTACAGTAGGGGTACATTATCCCTTTATATACATGAGTGATACTCAAGTTCCCTGTATAACTCAGCCTGCAGCCTTGTGCCTTTATATGGTCACGAACAACCTCAGTGACTTCTAATATCCTTATCATTTACAGTAGGGGTACATTATCCCTTAAATACTGAGTGATACTCAGAGTTCCCTGTATAACTCAGCCTGCAGCCTTGTGCTTTATATGGTCACAGAACAACCCCTCAGTGACTTCTAATATCCTTATCATTTACAGTAGGGGGTACATTATCCTTAAAATACATGAGTGATACTCAGAGTTCCCTGATTATTCAGTGCAGCCTTGTGCTTTATATGGTCACAGAACAACCCCTCAGTGACTTCTAATATCCTTACATTTACAGTAGGGGGTACATTATCCCTTATAATACATGAGTGATACTCAGAGTTCCCTGTTTAACTCAGCCTGCAGCCTTGTGCCTTATATGGTCACAGAACAACCCCTCAGTGACTTCTAATATCCTTATCATTTACAGTAGGGGGTACATATCCCTTATAATACATGAGTGATACTCAAGTTCCCTGTATAACTCAGCCTGCAGCCTTGTGCCTTTATATGGTACACAACAACCCTCAGTGACTTCTAATATCCTATCATTTACAGTAGGGGGTACATTATCCCTTAAAATACATGAGTGATACTCAGAGTTCCCTGTATAACTCAGCCTGCAGCCTGTGTCTTTAATGGTCACAGAACAACCCCTCAGTGACTTCTAATATCCTTATCATTTACAGTAGGGGTACATTATTCCTTATAATACGAGTGATACTCAGAGTTCCCTGATAACTCAGCCTGCAGCCTTGTGCCTTTAAATGTCACAGAACAACCCCTCAGTGACTTCTAATATCCTTATCATTTACAGTAGGGGGTACATTATCCTTATAATACAGAGTGATACTCAGAGTTCCCTGTATAACTCAGCCTGCAGCCTTGTGTCTTTATATGGTCACAGAACAACCCCTCAGTGACTTCTAATATCCTTATCATTTACAGTAGGGGTACATTATCCTTATAATACATGAGTGATACTCAGATTCCCTGTATAACTCAGTGCAGCCTTGTGTCTTTATATGGCACAGAACAACCCCTCAGTGACTTCTAATATCCTTATCATTTACAGTAGGGGTACATTATCCCTTATAATACAGAGTGATACTCAGAGTTCCCTGTATAACTCAGCCTGCAGCCTTGTGCCTATATGGTCACAGAACAACCCCTCAGTGACTTCTATATCCTTATCATTTACAGTAGGGGGTACATTATCCCTTATAATACATGAGTGATACTCAGAGTTCCCTGTATAACTCAGCCTGCAGCCTTGTCCTTTATATGGTCACAGAACAACCCTCAGTGACTTCTAATATCCTTATCATTTACAGTAGGGGTACATATATCCCTTATAATACTGAGTGATCTCAGAGTTCCCTGTATACTCAGCCTGCAGCCTTGTGCCTTTATATGGTCACAGAACAACCCTCAGTGACTTCTAATATCCTTATCATTTACAGTAGGGGGTAATTACCTTATAATACATGAGTGATACTCAAGTTCCCTGTATAACTCAGCCTGCAGCCTTGTGCCTTTATATGGTCACAGAACAACCCCTCAGGACTCTAATATCCTTATCATATTACAGTAGGGGGTACATTATCCCTTATAATACATGAGTGATACTCAGAGTCCCTGTATAACTCAGCCTGCAGCCTTGTGTCTTTATAGTCACAGAACAACCCCTCAGTGACTTCTAATATCCTTATCATTTACAGTAGGGGTACATTATCCCTTATAATACATGAGTGATACTCAGAGTTCCCTGTATAACTCAGCCTGCAGCCTTGTCTTTATATGGTCACAGAACAACCCTCAGTGACTTCTATATCCTCATTTACAGTAGGGGTACATTATCCCTAATATACATGAGTGATACTCAGAGTTCCCTGTATAACTCAGTGCAGCCTGTGTCTTTATTAGGTCACAGAACAACCCCTCAGTGACTTCTAATATCCTTATCATTTACAGTAGGGGTACATATCCCTTATAATACATGAGTGATACTCAGAGTTCCCTGTATAACTCAGCCTGCAGCCTTGTGCTTTATATGGTCACAGAAACACCCTCAGTGACTTCTAATATCCTTATCATTACAGTAGGGGTACATTATCCTTATAATACATGAGTGATACTCAGAGTTCCCTGTAAACTCAGCCTGCAGCCTTGTCTTTATATGGTCACAGAACAACCCCTCAGTGACTTCTAATATCCTATCATTTACAGTAGGGGGTACATTATCCTTATAATACATGAGTGATCTCAGAGTTCCCTGTATAACTCAGCCTGCAGCCTTGTCCTTTATATGGTCACAGAACAACCCCTCAGTGACTTCTAATATCCTTATCATTTACAGTAGGGGTACATTATTCCTTATAATACATGAGTGATCTCAGAGTTCCCTGTATAACTCAGCCTGCAGCCTTGTCCTTTATATGGTCACAGAACAACCCCTCAGTGACTTCTAATATCCTATCATTTACAGTAGGGGGTACATATCCCTTATAATACATGAGTGATACTCAGAGTTCCCTGTATAACTCAGCCTGCAGCCTTGTGCCTTTATATGGTCACAGAACAAACCCCTCAGTGACTTCTAATATCCTTATCATTTACAGTAGGGGTAATTATCCCTTATAATACATGAGTGATACTCAGAGTTCCCTGTATAACTCAGCCTGCAGCCTTGTGCCTTTATATGGTCACGAACAACCCTCAGTGACTTCTAATATCCTTATCATTTACAGTAGGGGGTACATTATCCCTTAAAATACATGAGTGATACTCAGAGTTCCCTGTATAACTCAGTGCAGCCTTGTGTCTTATATGGTCACAGAACAACCCCTCAGTGACTTCTAATATCCTTATCATTTACAGTAGGGGGTACATTATTCCTTATAATACATGAGTGATACTCAGAGTTCCCTGTATAACTCAGCCTGCAGCCTTGTCTTTATATGGTCACAGAACAACCCCTCAGTGACTTCTAATATCCTTATCATTTACAGTAGGGGGTACATTATCCCTTATAATACATGAGTGATACTCAGAGTTCCCTGTATAACTCAGCCTGCAGCCTTGTGCCTTTATATGGTCACAGAACAACCCCTCAGTGACTTCTAATATCCTTATCATTTACAGTAGGGGGTAATTATCCCTTATAATACATGAGTGATACTCAAGTTCCCTGTTAACTCAGCCTGCAGCCTGTGCCTTTATATGGTCACAACAACCCCTCAGTGACTCTAATATCCTTATCATTTACAGTAGGGGTACATTATCCCTTATAATACATGAGTGATACTCAGATCCCTGTATAACTCAGCCTGCAGCCTTGTGCTTTATATGGTCACAGAACAACCCCTCAGTGACTTCTAATATCCTTATCATTTACAGTAGGGGGTACATTATCCTTATAATACATGAGTGATACTCAGAGTTCCCTGTATAACTCACCTGCAGCCTTGTGCCTTATATGGTCACAGAACAACCCCTCAGTGACTTCTATAATCCTTATCATTTACAGTAGGGGGTACATTATCCCTTATAATACATGAGTGATACTCAGAGTTCCCTGTATAACTCAGCCTGCAGCCTTGTGTCTTTATATGGTCACAGAACAACCCTCAGTGACTTCTAATATCCTTATCATTTACAGTAGGGGGTACATTATCCTTAAAATACGATGTATCTCAGAGTTCCCTGTATAACTCAGCCTGCAGCCTTGTGCCTTTATATGGTCACGAACACCCTCAGTGACTTCTAATATCCTTATCATTTACAGTAGGGGACATTATCCCTTAATACATGAGTGATACTCAGAGTTCCCTGTATACTCAGCCTGCAGCCTTGTCTTATATGGTCACAGAACAACCCCTCAGTGACTTCTAATATCCTTATCATTTACAGTAGGGGGTACATTATCCCTTATAATACATGAGTGATACTCAAGTTCCCTGTATAACTCAGCCTGCAGCCTTGTGTCTTTATATGGTCACAGAACAACCCCTCATGACTTCTAATATCCTTATCATTTACAGTAGGGGGTACATTATCCCTTATAATACATGAGTGATACTCAGAGTTCCCTGTATAACTCAGTGCAGCCTTGTGCCTTATATGGTCACAGAACACCCCTCAGTGACTTCTAATATCCTTATCATTTAAAGTAGGGGTACATTATCCCTTAAATACATGAGTGATACTCAGTTCCCTGTATAACTCAGCCTGCAGCCTGTGCCTTATATGGTCACAGAACAACCCCTCAGTGACTTCTAATATCCTATCATTTACAGTAGGGGGTACATTATCCTTATAATACATGAGTGATACTCAGAGTTCCCTGTATAACTCAGTGCAGCCTTGTGCTTTATATGGTCACAGAACACCCCTCAGTGACTTCTAATATCCTTATCATTTACAGTAGGGGGTACATTATCCTTATAATACATGAGTGATACTCAGAGTTCCCTGTATAACTCAGCCTGCAGCCTTGTGCTTTATATGGTCACAGAACAACCCCTCAGTGACTTCTAATATCCTTATCATTTACAGTAGGGGTACATTATCCTTATAATACAGAGTGATAACTCAGAGTTCCCTGTATAACTCAGCCTGCAGCCTTGTCCTTTTATAGGTCACAGAACAACCCCTCAGTGACTTCTAATATCCTTATCATTTACAGTAGGGGTACATTATCCTTATAATACATGAGTGATCTCAGAGTTCCCTGTATAACTCAGCCTGCAGCCTTGTCCTTATATGGTCACAGAACAACCCCTCAGTGACTTCTAATATCCTTATCATTTACAGTAGGGGGTACATATCCCTTATAATACATGAGTGATACTCAGAGTTCCCTGTATAACTCAGCCTGCAGCCTTGTGCCTTTATATGGTCACAGAACAACCCCTCAGTGACTTCTAATATCCTTATCATTTACAGTAGGGGTACATTATCCCTTAAATACATGAGTGATACTCAGAGTTCCCTGTATAACTCAGTGCAGCCTTGTGTCTTTATATGGTCACAGAACAACCCCTCAGTGACTTCTAATATCCTTATCATTTACAGTAGGGGGTACATTATCCTTATAATACATGAGTGATACTCAGAGTTCCCTGTATAACTCAGCCTGCAGCCTTGTCCTTTATATGGTCACAGAAAACCCCTCAGTGACTTCTAATATCCTTCATTTACAGTAGGGGGTACATTATCCCTTATAATACATGAGTGATACTCAGAGTTCCCTGTATAACTTAGCCTGCAGCCTTGTGCCTTATATGGTCACAGAACAACCCCTCAGGACTTCTAATTTCCTTATCATTACAGTAGGGGGTACATTATCCCTTATAATACATGAGTGATACTCAGAGTTCCCTGTATAACTCAGCCTGCAGCCTTGTGTCTTTATATGGTCACAGAACAACCCTCAGTGACTCTAATATTCTTATCATTTACAGTAGGGGGTACATTATCCCTTATAATACATGAGTGATACTCAGAGTTCCCTGTATAACTCAGCCTGCAGCCTTGTCCTTTATATGGTCACAGAACAACCCCCAGTGACTTCTATATCCTTATCATTTACAGTAGGGGTACATATCCTTATAATACATGAGATACTCAAGTTCCCTGTATAACTCAGCCTGCAGCCTTTATATGGTCACAGAACAACCCCTCAGTGACTTCTAATATCCTTATCATTTACAGTAGGGGTACATTATCCCTTATAATACATGAGTGATACTCAGAGTTCCCTGTAAAACTCAGCCTGCAGCCTTGTGTCTTTATATGGTCACAGAACAACCCCTCAGTGACTCTAATATCCTCTATTCATTTACAGTAGGGGTACATTATCCCTTATAATACATGAGTGAACTCAGAGTTCCCTGTATAACTCAGCCTGCAGCCTTGTTCCTTTATATGGTCACAGAACAACCCCTCAGTGACTTCTAATATCCTTATCATTTACAGTAGGGGGTACATTATCCCTTATAATACATGAGTATACTCAAGTTCCCGTATAACTCAGCCTGCAGCTTTTTTATGGTCACAGAACAACCCCTCAGTGACTTCTAATATCCTTATCATTACAGTAGGGGTACATTATCCCTTATAATACATGAGTGATACTCAGAGTTCCCTGTGTAACTCAGCCTGCAGCCTTGTGCTTATATGGTCACAGAACAACCCTCAGTGACTTCTAATATCCTTATCATTTACAGTAGGGGTACTTATCCCTTATAATACATGAGTGATACTCAGAGTTCCCTGTTATAACTCAGCCTGCAGCCTTTTGCCTTTATATGGGCACAGAACAACCCCTCAGTGACTTCTAATATCCTTATCATTTACAGTAGGGGGTACATTATCCCTTATAAATACATGAGTGATACTCAGAGTTCCCTGTATAATCAGTGCAGCCTGTGTCTTTATATGGTCACAGAACAACCCCTCAGTGACTTCTAATATCCTTATCATTTACAGTAGGGGGTACATTATCCTTATAATACATGAGTGATACTCAGAGTTCCCTGTATAACTCAGCCTGCAGCCTTGTCCTTTATATGGTCACAGAACAACCCCTCAGTGACTTCTAATATCCTTACTTTTACAGTAGGGGGTACATTATTCCTTATAATACATGAGTGATACTCAGAGTTCCCTGTATAACTCAGCCTGCAGCCTTGTGCCTTTATATGGTCACAGAACAACCCCTCAGTGACTTCTAATATCCTTATCATTTACAGTAGGGGGTACATTATCCCTTATAATACATGAGTGATACTCAGAGTTCCCTGTATAACTCAGCCTGCAGCCTTGTGCTTTATATGGTCACAGAACAACCCCTCAGTGACTCTAATATCCTTATCATTTACAGTAGGGGGTACATTATCCCTTATAATACATGAGTGATACTCAGAGTTCCCTGTAACTCAGCCTGCAGCCTTGTCCTTTATATGGTCACAGAACAACCCTCAGTGACTTCTAATATCCTTATCATTTACAGTAGGGTACATTTCCTTATAATACATGAGTGATACTCAAGTCCCTGTATAACTCAGCCTGCAGCCTTTATAATGGTCACAGAACAACCCCTCAGTGACTTCTAATATCCTTATCATTTACAGTAGGGGGTACATTATCCCTTATAATACATGAGTGATACTCAGAGTTCCCTGTATAACTCAGCCTGCAGCCTTGTGCCTTTATATGGTCACAGAACAACCCCTCAGTGACTTCTAATATCCTTATCATTTACAGTAGGGGTACATTATCCTTATAATACATGAGTGATACTCAAGTTCCCTGTATAACTCAGCCTGCAGCCTTGTGCCTTTATATGGTCACGAACAACCTCAGTGACTTCTAATATCCTTATCATTTACAGTAGGGGGTACATTATCCCTTAAATACATGAGTGATACTCAGAGTTCCCTGTATAACTCAGCCTGCAGCCTGTGTCTTTATATGGTCACAGAACAACCCCCAGTGACTTCTAATATCCTTATCATTTACAGTAGGGGGTACATTATTCCTTATAATACGAAGTGATACTCAGGATCCCTGTATAACTCAGCCTGCAGCCTTGTGCCTTTATATGGTACAGAACAACCCCTCAGTGACTTCTAATATCCTTATCATTTACAGTAGGGGGTACATTATCCCTTATAATACATGAGTGATACTCAGAGTTCCCTGTATAACTCAGCCTGCAGCCTTGTGTCTTTATATGGTCACAGAACAACCCCTCAGTGACTTCTAATATCCTTATCATTTACAGTAGGGGGTACATTATCCCTTAAAATACATGAGTGATACTCAGAGTTCCCTGTATAATCAGTGCAGCCTTGTGCTTTATATGGTCACAGAACAACCCTCAGTGACTTCTATATCCTTATCATTTACAGTAGGGGGTACATTATCCCTTATAATACATGAGTGATACTCAGAGTTCCCTGTATAACTCAGCCTGCAGCCTTGTGCCTTATATGGTCACAGAACAACCCCTCAGTGACTTCTAATATCCTTATCATTTACAGTAGGGGGTACATTATCCCTTATAATACTGAGTGATCTCAGAGTTCCCTGTATAACTCAGCCTGCAGCCTTGTGCCTTATATGGTCACAGAACAACCCTCAGTGACTTCTAATATCCTTATCATTTACAGTAGGGGTAATTATCCCTTATAATACATGAGTGATACTCAAGTTCCCTGTAAACTCAGCCTGCAGCCTTGTGCCTTTTATATGGTCACAGAACAACCCCTCATGACTTCTAATATCCTTATCATTTACAGTAGGGGGTACATTATCCCTTATAATACATGAGTTATACTCAGAGTTCCCTGTATAACTCAGCCTGCAGCCTTGTGCTTTATAGGTCACAGAACAACCCCTCAGTGACTTCTAATATCCTTATCATTTACAGAGGGGGTACATTATCCCTTATAATACATGAGTTATACTCAGAGTTCCCTGTATAACTCAGCCTGCAGCCTTGTCCTTTATATGGTCACAGAACAACCCTCAGTGACTTCTATATCCTTATCATTTACAGTAGGGGGTACATTATCCCTTATAATACATGAGTGATACTCAGAGTTCCCTGTATAACTCAGTGCAGCCTTGTGCTTTATATGTCACAGAACAACCCCCAGTGAATTCTAATATCCTTTATTTACAGTAGGGGTACATTATCCCTTATAATACATGAGTGATACTCAGAGTTCCCTGTATAACTCAGCCTGCAGCCTGTGTCTTTATATGGTCACAGAACAACCCCTCAGTGACTTCTAATATCCTTATCATTTACAGTAGGGGGTACATTATCCCTTATAATACATGAGTGATACTCAGAGTTCCCTGTATAACTCAGCCTGCAGCCTTGTCCTTTATATGGTCACAGAACAACCCCTCAGTGACTTCTAATATCCTTATCATTTACAGTAGGGGTACATTATTCCTTATAATACATGAGTGATCTCAGAGTTCCCTGTATAACTCAGCCTGCAGCCTTGTCCTTTATATGGTCACAGAACAAACCCTCAGTGACTTCTAATATCCTTATCATTTACAGTAGGGGTACATTATCCTTATAATACATGAGTGATACTCAGAGTTCCCTGTATAACTCAGCCTGCAGCCTTGTCTTTATATGGTCACAAACAACCCTCAGTGACTTCTAATATCCTTATTTACAGTAGGGGGTACATATCCCTTATAATACATGAGTGATACTCAGAGTTCCCTGTATAACTCAGCCTGCAGCCTTGTGCCTTTATATGGTCACAGAACAACCCTCAGTGACTTCTAATATCCTTATCATTACAGTAGGGGGTTATATCCCTTATAATACATGAGTGATACTCAAGTTCCCTGTATAACTCAGCCTGCAGCCTTGTGCCTTTATATTGTCACGAACAACCTCAGTGACTTCTAATATCCTTATCATTTACAGTAGGGGGTACATTATCCCTTAAATACATGAGTGATACTCAGAGTTCCCTGTATAACTCAGTGCAGCCTTGTGCTTTATATGGTCACAGAACAACCCCTCAGTGACTTCTAATATCCTTATCATTTACAGTAGGGGGTACATTATCCTTATAATACATGAGTGATACTCAGAGTTCCCTGTATAACTCAGCCTGCAGCCTTGTGCCTTTATATGGTCACAGAACAACCCCTCAGTGACTTCTAATATCCTTATCATTACAGTAGGGGGTACATTATCCCTATAATACATGAGTGATACTCAGAGTTCCCTGTATAACTCAGCCTGCAGCCTTGTGCCTTTATATGGTCACAGAACAACCCCTCAGTGACTTCTAATATCCTATCATTTACAGGAGGGGTAATTATCCCTTATAATACATGAGTGATACTCACAGTTCCCTGTAAACTCAGCCTGCAGCCTTGTGCCTTTATATGGTCACAAACAACCCCTCAGTGACTTCTAATATCCTTATCATTTACAGTGGGGGTACATTATTCCCTTATAATACATGAGTGATACTCAGAGTTCCCTGTATAACTCAGCCTGCAGCCTTGTGTTTTAATGGTCACAGAACAACCCCTCAGTGACTTCTAATATCCTTATCATTTACAGTAGGGGTACATTATTCCTTATAATACTGAGTGATACTCAGAGTTCCCTGTATAACTCAGCCTGCAGCCTTGTCCTTATATGGTCACAGAACAACCCTCGTGACTTCTAATATCCTTATCATACAGTAGGGGTACATTATCCTTATAATACATGAGTGATCTCAGAGTTCCCTGTATAACTCACCTGCAGCCTTGTGCTATATGGTCACAGAACAACCCTCAGTGACTTCTATATCCTTATCATTTACAGTAGGGGTACATTATCCCTTATAATACATGAGTGATACTCAGAGTTCCCTGTATAACTCAGCCTGCAGCCTTGTGCTTTATATGTCACAGAACAACCCTCAGTGACTTCTAATATCCTTATCATTTACAGTAGGGGTACATATTCCTTAAAATACGAGTGTACTCAGAGTTCCCTGTATAACTCAGCCTGCAGCCTTGTGCCTTATATTGGTCACGAACAACCCTCAGTGACTTCTAATATCCTTATCATTACAGTAGGGGGTACATTATCCCTTATAATACATGAGTGATACTCAGAGTTCCCTGTATACTCAGCCTGCAGCCTTGTCCTTTATATGGTCACAGAACAACCCCTCAGTGACTTCTAATATCCTTATCATTTACAGTAGGGGGTACATTATCCCTTATAATACATGAGTGATACTCAAGTTCCCTGTATAACTCAGCCTGCAGCCTTGTGCTTTATATGGTCACAGAACAACCCTCAGATGACTTCTAATATCCTTATCATTTACAGTAGGGGTACATTATCCCTTAAAATACATGAGTGATACTCAGAGTTCCCTGTATAACTCAGTGCAGCCTTGTGCCTTATATGGTCACAGAACAACCCCTCAGTGACTTCTAATATCCTTATTTACAGTAGGGGTACATTATCCCTTATAATACATGAGTGATACTCAGATTCCCTTATAACTCAGCCTGCAGCCTTGTGCCTTATATGGTCACAGAACAACCCTCAGTGACTTCTAATATCCTTATCATTTACAGTAGGGGTACATTATCCCTTATAATACATGAGTGATACTCAGAGTTCCCTGTATAACTCAGTGCAGCCTTGTGTCTTTATATGGTCACAGAAAACCCCTCAGTGACTTCTAATATCCTTATCATTTACAGTAGGGGGTACATTATCCTTTATAATACATGAGTGATACTCAGAGTTCCCTGTAACCAGCCTGCAGCCTTGTGTCTTTATATGGTCACAGAACAACCCCTCAGTGACTTCTAATATCCTTATCATTTACAGTAGGGGGTACATTATTCCTTATAATACATGAGTGATACTCAGAGTTCCCTGTATAACTCAGCCTGCAGCCTTGTCCTTTATATGGTCACAGAACAACCCTCAGTGACTTCTAATATCCTTATCATTTACAGTAGGGGGTACATTATCCTTATAATACATGAGTGATCTCAGAGTTCCCTGTATAACTCAGCCTGCAGCCTTGTTCCTTTATATGGTCACAGAACAACCCCTCAGTGACTTCTAATATCCTATCATTTACAGTAGGGGACATTATCCCTTATAATACATGAGTGATACTCAGAGTTCCCGTATAACTCAGCCTGCAGCCTGGTGCTTTATATGGTCACAGAACAACCCCTCAGTGACTTCTAATATCCTTATCATTACAGTAGGGGTACATTATCCCTATAATACATGAGTGATACTCAAGAGTTCCCTGTATAATCAGTGCAGCTTGTGTCTTTATATGGTCACAGAACAACCCCTCAGTGACTTCTAATATCCTTATCATTTACAGTAGGGGTACATTATCCCTTATAATACATGAGTGATACTCAGAGTTCCCTGTATAACTCAGCCTGCAGCCTTGTCCTTTATATGGTCACAGACAAACCCCTCAGTGACTTCTAATATCCTTCATTTACAGTAGGGGGTACATTATCCTTATAATACATGAGTGATACTCAGAGTTCCCTGTATAACTCAGCCGCAGCCTTGTGCTTTATATGGTCACAGAACAACCCCTCAGTGACTTCTAATATCCTATCATTTACAGTAGGGGTACATTATCCCTTATAATACATGAGTGATACTCAGAGTTCCCTGTATAACTCAGCCTGCAGCCTTGTGTCTTTATATGGTCACAGAACAACCCCTCAGTGACTCTAATATCCTTATCATTTACAGTAGGGGGTACATTATCCCTTATAATACATGAGTGATACTCAGAGTTCCCTGTATAACTCAGCCTGCAGCCTTGTCCTTTATATGGTCACAGAACAACCCTCAGTGACTTCTAATATCCTTATCATTTACAGTAGGGGGTACATTATCCCTTATAATACATGAGTGATACTCACAGTTCCCTGTATAACTCAGCCTGCAGCCCTTTTATATGGTCACAGAACAACCCCTCAGTGACTTCTAATATCCTTATCATTTACAGTAGGGGGTACATTATCCCTTATAATACATGAGTGATACTCAGAGTTCCCTGTATAACTCAGCCTGCAGCCTTGTGCCTTATATGGTCACAGAACAAACCCCTCAGTGACTTCTAATATCCTTATCATTTACAGTAGGGGGTACATTATCCCTTATAATACATGAGTGATACTCACAGTTCCTGTATAACTCAGCCTGCAGCTTGTGCCTTTATATGGTCACGAACAACCCTCAGTGACTTCTTAATATCCTTATCATTTACAGTAGGGGGTACATTATCCCTATAAATACATGAGTGATACTCAGAGTTCCCTGTATAACTCAGCCTGCAGCCTTGTGTCTTTATATGGTCACAGAACAACCCTCAGTGACTCTAATATCCTTATCATTTACAGTAGGGGTACATTATCTCCTTATAATACATGAGTGATACTCAGAGTTCCCTGTATAACTCAGCCTGCCGCTTGTGCCTTTATATGGTCACAGAACAACCCCTCAGTGACTTCTAATATCCTTATCATTTACAGTAGGGGGTACATTATCCCTTATAATACATGAGTGATACTCAGAGTTCCCTGTATAACTCAGCCTGCAGCCTGTGTCTTTATATGGTCACGAAACAACCCTCAGTGACTTTAATATCCTTATCATTTACAGTAGGGGTACATTATCCCTTAAAATACATGAGTGATACTCAGAGTTCCCTGTATAAACTCATGCCTATTGGGATATGTCACTGTAAATATAGGATTTCAGAATCACTGTAGGGGGTTCTCGTTACCTATAAAGGCACAGCTCGGCTGCATATACAGGGGAACTCTGATGTCACTCTATTATAATGGAATAATTGTACCCCTACTGATAAAATGATAAGGATTTGGGATAGTCACGAGGGGTGTTCTTGACCCATATAAAAGACTACAAGGCTGCAGGCGGGTTATAAACCAGAACTTCTATACATCTGTTATTTTAATGAGGGATTAATGTCCCCTTATAAAGTACATAGTGATATAGAGCACTTAGGAGATGTTCATGGGCCAATATAAAGGTCCAAGCTCAGCGCTGTGTCTTACAGGTCAGAACCAGTGCTTAGTAATCATTCTAGGTAATGATATCCTCTATAAGAGGTATACATCCTGTTTCTAACCGCCGACGTGTCTTTAATGTCACATAAACCCTCAGTGACTATTAAACCTACTAGTGGGTGTCTGTGAAAACCATATAGAAGACTATCAGGAGATGAGTTACATCAGATCTGTAATCAACTCCAGTGTGCATGGTTAAGTGTTATATGTACGACATCCCTAGTGTTCTAAATGCTATTAAAGATGGGGCATAGTCTTTAGAATCACTGAGGGGTGATCGTCCCAGAGTTCCACTATAAAGCCTGCAGGCCCTTGACGGTCTATTAAAGGCAGAACCACCCTCAGTGACTCATATCATTATATTATCAGAGGGATAATTGTCTCCTAGTAAAATCGATAAGATTGAATCATGAGGTTTCGTCGACCATATAAGCAGGTGCAGCTCGTCTTACAGAACGAGTATCACTCTGCATTATACCCATAGTGGTCAATGTACAACCCCTCAGTGACTTCTAAATATAGCCTATCATTTAGCAGTCACGGCGTTGTTGCTGTACCATATAAATACATTAAGAATCACAAGCTGTAGCAGGCGCCTTGAGTTTTTAGGTCACAGGACAACCCTCATGAGTATATCCTTAAATCATTAACATGGGTACCTTACTTAATGAGTGTACTAGAGTCTCCTGTACACTCGCTCACGTGTTCATATGCACATGATACTCAGGATATCTAAATCTACTTGTAGGGGTTGTATCTTTATAATCTGAGACCAAAGTCCTATATAACTCAGGCCAGAGCGTGCCACTAGGTCAAGAACCCCTCATGACTAACCTTATATACATAGGGGCAACTTAACTGAGTGATCACCAGATCCGATATTAGTAGTGTTCTTATAATGTAGACACCCCTACTGAATATTAAGGTCATTATTAAGTACGGGGCGTTATTCCTTGATCCCATAATAAATGACGTGAAAGGTCCCGTGTATTCCAGACTGCATGTTTATATCACTAGAAACGAGAACTCTGTGACGTCTATCACTCACTGTATATTTACAAGGTAGCATAATCCTTACAATAAACGCCGCCTGTAACTCGCTCACTCTAATCCGCAACTCAACTGAATCTATATTATAGAAGTATCTAATGAGGTAGAGCCCTTATTACTAGCTGGACCGTCCTTTATCATGTAGACAACCCTCAATGACAAATCCATCTTTACATAGGAATTATCCCTAATAGCAATACAGCTACTATACTAGGCTACCTTCTTCATGGTCCGAACCCTCTACGTTATCTTATTCAGAGGTACATTCTTATCATGATGTACTCACTGTATTTAGATTGCGTGTCTTATCAAACCGTAGTAATCTCCTATTCCTTAATCATTACAGTAGGTAATTATGCTAAATAATGATGAATATCCCTTAAACACGCAATGTGCTGACGTACAAAACCGTAGGCTCAGAAGTTCGTAGGTACATATCCTTATTGACACTGATTGATCCTGAATCATGTCATCCTTGGCTCATAGGCACAAGGTTGGTTCTGTCCTTGCCGCGCAGGCTGAGTTAACAGGGAACTCAAGTATCACTTCATGTATTAATAAGGATACTGTACCCCCACTGTAATAATAAGGAATTAGAAGTCACTGTAGGGGTTGTTCTGTGACCATATAAAGCACAAGGCTGCAGGCTGAGTTATACAGGGAACTCTGAGGCTACTCACTCATGTATTTAAGATATGACCCCCTACTGTAAATGATAAGGATATTGAGAAGTCACTGAGGGTTCTGTACCATATAAAGTTAAACAAGGCATGGCAGGGACTATGAGTTATACAGGAACTCTGAGTTTCACTCGTATTTATAAGGAATAATGTACCCCCCCTACTGTAAATGATAAAGGATATTAGATGTCACTAGGGGGTTGTTCTGTGCCATATAAAGACCACAGGCTGCAGGCTGAGTTATACGGGGAACTCTGAGTATCACTTCACGTATTAAAGAGGAATAATTTGTACCCCATACTGTAAATGAATAAGGATATTAGAAGTCACTGAGGGGTTGTCTGTGACCATATAAAGGCGACAAGCGCTGCACAGTGAAGTATACAGGAAAGCTCTGAGTATTCACTCCATGTATTATTAGGAATAATGTACCCCCACTGTAAATGATAAGATATTAGAAGTCACTGAGGGGTTGTTCTGTGGACCATAGAAAAGACCACAAGGCTGCAGGCTGAGTTAATTACAGGAACTCTGAGTATACTCATGTATTATTAAGGGATAATGTACCCCCTACTTAATGAAAGGATATTAGAAGTCATGAGGGTAGGTTCTGTGTACCAAATGAAGAGCACAAGGCATGCTTGGCAACATGAGTTATACAGGGAACTCTGAGTATCACCATGTATTTTTAAGAGGATAAGTACCCCCTACTGAAATGATAAGGAATTAGAAGTCATCTGAGGGGTTGTTCTGTGACCATATAAAGACACAAGGCTGCAGACATGAGATTATAAAACAGGGGAAAAACTCCCTTGAGGATAATCCACTCATGTATTATAAGGGATAAATGTACCCCTACGTCAATGGATAAGGATATTGAAGTCACTGAGGGGTAGTTCTGTGACCATTATGAAGGTACAAGCGCAGGCTGAATTATACTAGGGAACTCGGTACACTCATGTATTATAAAGGATAATGTACCCCTAACTTTAAGATAATGGAAATTAAAAGAAGTCAACTGAGGGATTGTCAGTGAGCCATATGAAAGGCACAGGCTGCAGGTCTGGAGTTATATACAGGTGAACTCTGAGCATCACTCAGTATTTTAAGGATAAATGTACTCCCCTACGTAAATGAAAATAAAGGGAAAAAAAAATACAATTAGAAGTCATGAGGCGTTTGGTTCTGTGAACCATATAAAGACACAAGGCTGCAGGCTGAGTTATACAGGGAAACTTGAGTATCAAACTCATGTATTATAAGGATAATGTAACCCCCTAACGTAAAATGATAAGGATAAGTAGAAGTCACTGAGGGGTTGTTTCTGTGACCATATAGAGGCACAAGGCTGCAGCAGAGTTATACAGGGAAACTCTGAGTATCACTCTGTAATTATAGGCACTAATGTCACGCCCCTACTGTAAATGATAAGGATATTAGAATCCCTGATGGGGCTGGTTCTGTGACCATAATAAAGGTACACAAGTGCTGCAGCTGAGTGTATACAGGGAACTCTGAGTATCACTCCTGTACTTATAAAGGGATAATGTACCCCCTACTGTAAATATTAAGGATGATTAGAAGTTCACTGAGGGTTGTTTCGCTGTGACACCATATAAAAGACACAAGGCCGGCAACATGAGTTATACAGAACCATGAGATTCACTCATGTATTATATACGGGATAATGTACGCCCCTACTGTAAATGATAAGGGATATTAGAAGTCACTGAGGGGTTGTTGCTGTGACCGAATATGAAAGGCACACCAGGCTCGCAGGCTGAGTTTACAGGGGAACTGGTGAGTATCACCATGTATATAAGGGATAATATTGCCCTACTGTAAATGATAAGGATATTAAGAAGTCACTGAGGGTTGTTCTGTTGACCATATAAAGGCACAAGGCCAGGACTGAGTTATACAGGACTCTTGAGTAATCACTCATGTATTATAAGGGATAAGTCCACCCTTACTGTCAATGATAAGGATATTAGAAGTCCTGAGGGGTTGTCCTGTGACCATATAAGGCACAGGGCTGGCAGGCTGAAGTTTGAACTCAGTACACTGTAATCTGTATAGGAATTCAATGTATGTAAAACCCCCAACTGTAAAAGATAAGGTATTAGAAAGTCATGGAGGGGTGTCTGTGACCATGATAAAGACACACAGGCGCAACATGAACTGTATACCAGGGACTCTGAGATACACTCATGGTATTCTAAGGGAATAAGTACACCCCTTACAGTGAAATGATAAGGAATATTGAAGAATCACTGAGGAGTTAGTTCATGTGAACCAATACAAGGCAGCAAGGCTGCAGAGCTTGAGTTAACAGGGAACTGCTGAGTATCACTTCATCGTATTATTAAGGGATCAGATAGTACCCCCTTACTGTAAATGATAAGCGATTATAGAGGAGTCCACTGAGGGGTTGTTCTGTGAACCATATAAAGGACAGAAGGCGCAGGCTGAGTTTTCCAGCGGAACTCTGAGTATCAACTCAATGTATCTAATAGAAGGGATACTGTACCCCCTTACTAAGTATGAAGGATAATTAGAAGTCACTGAGGGGTTTGTTCTGTACCATATAAAGGCAAAGCTGCAGGCTGAGTTATACAGGGAACTCTGAGCTATCACTCATGTATTAACAGATAATGACCCCTAACTGTAATGATAAGGATATTAGAAGTCACTGAGGTTGTTCTGTACCATATAAAGTACAGCAAAGGCTGCAGCTGAGTTATAAGGGAAGCTCTGAGCTATCAACTCATGTATTTTAAGGATAATGTAACCCTACTGTAAATGAAAAGGATATTGAAAGTCACTGAGGGTTTGTTCTAGTGACCAATATAAGGCACAAGGCGCAGGCTGAGTTATACTAGGGAACTCGTGAGTATCACTCTGGTATTATAGGAATAATGTAACCCCTACTGTAATATCGATAAGGATATTAGATAGTCACTGAGGGTTGTTCTGTGACCATATAAGGCACAAGGCTGCAGGCTGAGTTATCACAGGGAACTCTGAGTATTCACTCATGTAATTATAAAGGATAAAATGTAACCCCCTAACTGTTAGTAAGATAAGGATATTAGAAAGTCACTGAGGGCGTTGGTCTTGGTGACCAATAGAAAAGGCTGCAGCTGAGGTTATGCAGAACTGTGAGTATCACTCAATGTATTAAGGGTAATGTACCCCCTAACTGTAAATGATCAAGGATAATTTAAGAAGTCAGCTGAGGGTTGTTCTGGTGACCATATAAGGTACAAGGCTGCAGGCTAGATATAACAGGGAACTCTGAGTATACCCTCATTGTATTATAGGATAATGTACCCCCTACTGTAATGATAAGGAGTATTAGAAAGTCACTAGAGGGCGTTGTTCTGTGACCGATATAAAGACACAGCACAGGCTGCAGGCTGAGTTATACAGGGAACTCTGGAGTATCAACTCATGTATTATAAGGGATAATGTACCCCCTACTGAAATGATACAGGATATTAGAAGTCTCGAGGGTATGTTCTGTTGACCATATATAGGCACAAGGCTGCAGGCTGAGGTTACAGGGAACTGTCGAGTATCACTCATGTATTATAAGGGATAATAGTACCCCTACTGAAACTGTAATAAGAATTAGAAGTCACTGAGGGGTTGATTCTCGTGACCATACTAAAGCTACAAGGCTTGCAGGCTGATTATACAGGAACTCTGAGCTACACTCAGTATTATAAGAGGATAATGTTACCCCCTACTGTAAATGATAAGGACTATTAAGAAGTCATTCGAGGGCGTGTTAATGTGACCATATAACAGGACACAAGCGGCTGCAACATGAGTTATTACAGGAACTCTTGCAGTATGCACTCCATGTATTTAAGGATAAATGGTAAACCCCCTACTGTAAATGATAAGGATATAGAGTCACTGAGCGGTTGTTCTGTGACCATATAAAGAGCACAAGGTTGCAACAGGCAATTTATACATGGGAACTCTGAGTATCACTCATTGTATTTAACAGGATAATGTGACCCCCTACGTAAATGAAATAAGGATATTAGAAGTCACTGAGGGGTTGTTCTGTGACCATATAAAGAACAAGGCTGCAGGCTGAGTTATACAGAAAGGAACTCTGAGCATATCACTGCGATGTATATAAGCGGATCAATGACCCCCTACTGTAAATGATAAGGAATATTAGAAGTCAGCTGAGGGTGTTCTGTTACCATATTAAAAAGGACACAAGGGCTGCAGGCTGAGTTTATCGGGAACTCTGAGTATCACTTGCGTATAATCAGAATAATGTACCCCCCTACTGTAATAATGATAAGGATATAGAATGGTCACTGAGGGGTGATTCTGCTGACCTCATAAAGACACCAGAGAGCTGCAGCTGAGTTATACAAGGGAACTCTGAAGTATCACTCATGATTAAGGGAAATGTACCCCCTACTGTAAATGATAAGGATATTGAGAGTCAGCTGAGGATGGTGTTCAGTAGACCATATAATAGGCGCACAAGGACTGCAGGCCATGAATTATACAGGGAACTGTGAGTTATCATCTCATGTATTATAAGGGATAATGACCCCTCTACTGTATAATGACTAAAGAATATTAGAAGTCACTGAGGGTTGTTCTGTGACCAATATGAAGGCACAAGGTGCAGGCTGAGTTTATAAGGGAACTCTCTGAGTATCACCATGATATTGCCTATAAGGGATAGATGACCCCTACTTAAATATAGAATATTAGAAGTCACATGAGGGGTGTTCTGCTGACCATATGAAGGCCCAAGGCTGCAAGTAGTATACAGGGAACTGGCGAGTATCATATGTATTAAGGGATACAGTACCCCCTACTGTAAATTGATAAGGATATTAGAAGTCACTGAGGGGTTGGTTCATGTTGACCAATAAAGACACAGGGCTGCAGGCTGGAGTTATCTAGGGAAACTGCTGAGTATAACCATGTGATATTAGTGGGATAATGTACCCCTACTGTAATGATCAAAGGATATTAGATAGTCACTGAGGGTGTTAGCTGTGACCATATAGGAAGCACCAAGGTGCATGGCTGAGACTATACAGGAACTCTGGCTATCGACTTCATGTTATATAGGAGATAAGTAGCCCCTACTGTAAATGATACAGTGTATTAGAAGTCATCTGAGGGAGTTCGTTCTAGTCCATATAAAGTGCACAGGGCTGCAGGCTGAGTTTATACAGGGACATCTGAGTATACACTCAGTAGTTTTAAGGAAGAATGTACCCCCCTACTGTAAAATATAAGGGATATTAGAAGTCACTGAGGGTTATTTCTGTGGACCATATAAAGGTAACAAGGCTTGCAGGCTGAGTTATACAGGAACTCTGAGTATCACTCATGCTATTATAAAGGCATAATGTACCCCACTGTAAATGATATAAGATATTATAGAAAGTCACTGAGGGGTTGTTGCTGTGACCATATAAATGGCACAAGGCCTGCAACTAGGAGAGTTATACAGGGGAACTCTTGAGATCACTCATGTATTTGATTAAGGATAATGTACCCCTACTTGTAAAGATACGGATATTAGAGTCACCGAGGGGTTGTTCTGTGACCATATAAGGTACGAAGGGCTGCAGGCTAGTACACGATGGAACTTCGTGTTAGTAGTCACTCGTATTATAACGAGGATAAGTTCCCCTACCTGTAAATGATAAGGATATTAGAAGTTCACTGAGGGGTTGTTCTGTGACACATATGAGTGCACAATGCTGCAGTCGCTGGAGTTACTACAGGGGAACTTCAGAGTATCACTCATGTATTATAGGGTAAAAAATAAATGGTTTAACCGCCTACTGTAAATGATTAAGGATATTAGAGTCGGGTATGCTGAGGGCGTTGTTCTAGTGACCTAAAAAAAGGGCTGCAGCTGAGTTATACAGGGAAACTGGAGTATTCACTCATGTATTATTAAGGGATAAGTACCCCCTACTGTAAAATGATAAGATATTTAGAAGTCACTATGGTGTTGCTTTCTGTTGACCATATTAAAGGTAACAAGCTGCAGGCTGAGATTATACAGGGAACTCTGAGTATCACTCATGTATTATAAGGGGATAATGTACCCCCTACTGCTAAATGATTAAGGATATTAGATGGTCCACTGAGGGTTGTTCTGTGACATATAAAGACACAGGGCTGCAGGCTGAGTTATACCAGGGAACTCTGAGTATCACCTCATGTATTTATAAAGGGTAATGTACCCCCTACTGTAAATGATAAGGATATTAGAAGTCACTGAGGGTTGTTCTGTGACCATAAAAGGCTGCAGGCTGAGTTATACAGGAACTGTGAAGTATCACTCATTTGTATTATAAGGGATAATTTGTTACCTCCCTACTGTAAATAAGGATATTAGAAGTCACTGAGGGTTGTTCTGTGACCATTATAAAGGTACAAGGCTGCAGGCTGAGTTATACAGGAACTCTGAGTAGTGATCATGTATTATAAGGGATAATGTACCCCCTACTGTAATGATAAGGATATTAGATTGTCACTGAGGGGTTTGTTCTGTGACCATATTAAAGACACAAGGCTGCAGGCTGAGTTATACAGGGAACTCTGAGTATCACTCATGTATTATAAGGGGATAATGTACCCCTACTGTAAATGATAAAGGATATTAGAAAGTCACTGAGGTTTGTTCTGTGGACCATATAAAGCACAAGGCTGCAGGCTGAGTATACAGGAACTCTGAGTATTCCTCATATTATAAGGAATAAGTGTACCCCCTACTGCTAAATAAGGTATATAGAAGTCACTGAGGGGTTATTCTGCTGACCATAATAAAGGTACAAGGGCTGCAGCCTGAGTTATACAGGGAACTCTGAGTATCACTTCATGATTATAAAGGATAATTGTACCCCCTACTGCTAAATGATTAAGGGATATTAGAAGTTCACTGAGGGGTTGTCTTGTGACCATATTAAAGACACCAAGGCTGCAACATGAATTATACAGGGAACTTCTTGAGTATCATCTATGTATTTTAAGGGATAAGTGTACCCCGACTGTTAAATGATAGATATTAGAAGGATCACTGAGGGTTTTCTGTGACCATTATAAAGGCACAAGGCTGCAGGCTGAGTTTTTATACAGGGAACTTCTGAGTACACTCATGTATTATAAGGGATACTGTTACCCCCTTACTGTAAATGATAAGGATATAGAAGTCACTGAGGGGGATTTGTTCTGTGACCATTATAAGGTACAAGGGCTGCAGGGCTGCAGTTATACAGGGAACTCTGAGCCATCACTCATGTATTATAAGCATATGTTACCCCTACTGTAAATGATAAGGAATTAGAAGTCACTGAGGGGTTGTTCGTGACCATATAAAAGTACAGGCTGCAGGCGAGTTATACAGGGGAACTCTGGAGTTTCACTCGTAGTTATAAGGAATAGATGTACCCCCTACTGGAAATGATAAGGATATTAGAAGTCCACTGAGGGGTGGTTCTGTGACCATATAAAGACACCCAAGGCTGCAGGCTGAGTTTATACAGGAACTCTGAGTATCACTCATGTATTATAAAGGTTAATGTACCCCCTACGTAAATGATAAGGATATTTAGAAGTCACTGATGGGGGGGTGTTCTGTGACCATTATAAAACACAAGGGCTGCAACTATGAATGTATACAGGGGAACCTCTGGAGTATCACTCATGTATTATTAAGGGATAATGTACCCCCTTACTGTAAAAATGATAAAGGATATTAAAGTCACTGAGGGTTTGTTCGGGGACCATATGAAGGCACAAGGCTGCAGTGAGTTACGATAGGGAAACTCTGAGTATTCACTCATGTATTAAAAGGGATAATGTACCCCCTACTTTAAATAAGGATTATTAGAAGTCACTGATGGGGTAGTTCTGTGACCATGATGAAGGCACAAGGCTGCAAACAGAGTTATACAGGAACTCTGAGTATCCAATGTATTTAAGGGATAATGTACCCCCTACTGTAAATGATAAGGATATTAGAAGTCAATGAGGGGTTGTTCTGTGACCATAATAAAGACACAAGGCTGCAGGCTGAGTATACAGGGAACTGTGAGTATCACTCATGTATTATAAGGATAAATGTTACCCCCTACTGTAAATGATAAGGATATTAGAAGTCACTGAGGGGTGTTACTGTGACCATATTATTAAAGGTACAAGGCTGCAGGCTGAGCTATACAGGGAACTCTGAGTATCACTCATGTATTATAAGGATAATGTACCCCCTACTGTAAATGAAAGGATATTAGAAGTCACTGAGGATTGTCAGTGACCATATAAAGGCACAAGGCACTGCAGGCCTGATTATACAGGAGAACTCTGAGTAACACTCGATATTTTAAGGATAATGTAACCCCCTACTGTAAATTATAAGGATATTAAGAAGATCCACTGAGGCTTGTTCTGCTGACCAAATATAAAGACAAAAAAGGCTGCAGGCTGAGTTATACAGGAACTCTGAGATCACTCATGTATTATAAGGATAATGTAACCCCCTACGTTAAAATTGATAGGATAATAGAAGTCACTGAGCGGTTTGTTCTGTGACCATATAATGGCACAAAGGCTGCAGGATGAGTTTACAGGGAAACTCTTGAGCGATCACATCATGTATTATAAGCATAATTTACCCCTTACGGTAAATGATAAGGATATTAGAAGTCACTGAGGGGTTGTTCTGTGACCATATAAAGACCACAAGGCTGCAGGCTGAGTTATACAGGGAACTCAGAGTTATCACTCATTGTATTATAAGGATAATGTACCCCCCTACTGTAATGATAAGGATAGTGAAGTCACTGAGGGGTTGTTAAGTTGACCATATTAAAGGCACAAGCTGCAGGCTGAGTTTAAGGGAAAAACTGTGAGTATCACTCATGTATTATAAGGATAAATATACCCCACTGTAAATAAGGATATTAGAAGTCACTGAGGGGTTGTTCTGTGGACCTATAAAGGGCACAAGGCTGCAGGCTGAGTTATTACAGGGAACTCTGAGTATCACTCATGTATTATAAGGGATTAATGTACCCCCTACTGAAATATAAGGATTATTAAGAAGTGCACTGAGGGGTTGTTCTGTGACCATATAAAGGCAACAGGCTGCAGGCTGAGTTTATACAGGGGAAACTCTGAGTATCACTCGATTATAAGGAATAATGTACCCCCTACTGTTAAATGAATAAGGATATTAGAAGTCAACTGAGGGGTTGTTCTGTGACATATAAAGAACACAAGGCTGCAACATGAATTATACAGGGAACTCTGAGTATCACTCATTAATTTAAGATAATGGTTACCCCCTATCTGTTAAATGATAAGGATATTAGAAGGTCACGAGAATTGTTCAGTGACCATTATAAGGCACAAGGCTGCAGGCTGAGTTATACAGGAACTGTGAGTATCACTCATGTATATATAAAGGATAAATATTACCCCCTACTGTAAATGATAAGGATATTAGAAGTCACTGAGGGGTTGTCTGTGACCATATAAAGGCACAAGCTGACAGGCCTGAGTTATACAGGGAAACTCTGAGTATCACTCATGTATTATAAGGGATTAGCTGTTACCCCCACTGTAAATAAGGATGATTAGAAGTCACGTGAGGGTGTTGTTCGTGACCAATAAAGGTACAAGGCTGCAGGCTGAGTTATACAGGGAATCTTGAGCATCATCAGGTATATAAGGCGATAATGTTACCCCCTACTGTAAATGATAAGATATTAGAAGTCACTGAGGGGTTGTTCTTGACCATATAAAGGTACAAGGCTGCAGGCTGAGTTATACAGGGAACTCTGAGGCATCACTCATGTATTATAAGGCAGAATGTACCCCCTACTGTAAAGATAAGGATATTAGAAGTCACTGAGGGGGTTGTTCGGTGTGACCATATAAAAGGTTACAAGGCTGCAGGCTGAGTTATACAGGAACTGGAGCTATCACCTGCGTATTTATAAGGAATAATGTACCCCACTGTAAATGATAAGGATATTAGAAGTCACTGAGGGGTGGTTCTGAGACCATATAAAGACACAAGGCTGCAGCCTGAGTTATACAGGAACTCTGAGTATCACTCATGATTATAAGGGATACTTGTAACCCCCTACTGTAAATAGGATATTAGAATTCACTGAGGGGAGCGTTGTTCTGTGACCATATAAGCAACACAAGGCTGCAACATGGAGTTAATACAGGGAACTCTGAGTATCACTCATGTATTATAAGGATAAGCTACCCCCTACTGTAAATGGGGATATTAGAAAGCACTGAGTGTTGTTCTGTGACCGATACTAAAGGTACCAAGCTGGCAGGCTGAAGTTATACAGGAACTCTGAGGTATATCTCATGTATTATTTTTTTTTAAGGGATAATGCTACCCCCTACTTAAATGATAAGGATATTAGAATCACTTGAGGGTTGTTCTGTGACCGGTATAAAAGACACAAGGCTGCAGGCTGAGTGTATTACAAGGGAACTCTGAGTAATCACTCAATTGTATTAGTAAGGGATTAATGTACCCCCTACGTGTAAATGATAGGATATTAGAAGTCTCTGAGGGTTGTTGTAGTGACCATATAAAGCGACAAGGCTGCAGGGCTGAGTTTATACAGGGAACTGCTTGAGTATCACTCATGTATTATTAAGGATAATAGTACCCCTTACTGTAAATGATAAGGATATTAGAAGTCCACTGGAGGGGTTGTGCTGTGGACCATATAAAGGCACCAAGGCTGCAGGCTGAGTATTTACAAGGGAACTCTGAGCATCACTCACATTAATGGGATAATGTACCCCCTATGTTTAAATGATAAGGATATTAGAAGTCACTGAGGGGTTGTCGAGTGACCATATAAAGGCACAAGGCTGCAGGCTGAGTTATACAGGGAAACTCTGAGTATCACTCATGTATGTATAGGGATAATGTACCCCCTACCTGTTAAATGGATAAGGATAATAGAAAGTCACTGAGCGGTTGTTCTGTGACCAGATAATGGCACAAGCTGCAGGCTGATTATTACAGGAAAACTCTGGAGTATCACTCATGTATTATAAGGGATAATGTACCCCTACTGTAAATGATAAGGATATTACAAAATCACTGAGGGTTTTCTTGTGTCCATAAAAGACACAGGCTTGCAACATGAGTTTATACAGGGGAACTCTGAGTATCACTCATTGTATTATAGGGATAATGTACCCCCTACTGGTAAATTGATTAAGGATATTAGAAAGTCACTGAGGGGTTGTCTTGTGACCATATAAAGACACAAGGCATTGCAGGCTGAGTTATACAGGGGAAACTCTGAGTATCATCATGTATATAAGGGATAATGACCCCCTAACTGTAAATGATAAGGATATTAAGAAAAAGTCCACTGAGGGTTGTCTGTTATCATATAAAGGCACAAGGCTGCAGGCCTGAGGTTATACAGGGAATCTGAGTATTCACTCGTATTATAAGGAATAATGTAACCCCCTACTGTAAATGATAAGGAGATTAGAAGTCACTGAGGGCGTTGTTCTGTGACCATGTAAAGACACCAAGGCTGCAGCTGAGTTATACACTGCTGAGTATCACTCATGTATTATAAGGGATAATGTACCCCTACTGTAAATGATAAGGATATTAGAAGTCACTGAGGGGTTGTTCTGTGACCATATAAAGGCACAAGGCTGCAGGCTGAGTTATACAGGGAACTCTGAGTATCACTCATGTATTATAAGGGATAATGTACCCCCTACTGTAAATGATAAGGATATTAGAAGTCACTGAGGGGTTGTTCTGTGACCATATAAAGACACAAGGCTGCAGGCTGAGTTATACAGGGAACTCTGAGTATCACTCATGTATTATAAGGGATAATGTACCCCCTACTGTAAATGATAAGGATATTAGAAGTCACTGAGGGGTTGTTCTGTGACCATATAAAGGCACAAGGCTGCAGGCTGAGTTATACAGGGAACTCTGAGTATCACTCATGTATTATAAGGGATAATGTACCCCCTACTGTAAATGATAAGGATATTAGAAGTCACTGAGGGGTTGTTCTGTGACCATATAAAGGCACAAGGCTGCAGGCTGAGTTATACAGGGAACTCTGAGTATCACTCATGTATTATAAGGGATAATGTACCCCCTACTGTAAATGATAAGGATATTAGAAGTCACTGAGGGGTTGTTCTGTGACCATATAAAGGCACAAGGCTGCAGGCTGAGTTATACAGGGAACTCTGAGTATCACTCATGTATTATAAGGGATAATGTACCCCCTACTGTAAATGATAAGGATATTAGAAGTCACTGAGGGGTTGTTCTGTGACCATATAAAGGCACAAGGCTGCAGGCTGAGTTATACAGGGAACTCTGAGTATCACTCATGTATTATAAGGGATAATGTACCCCCTACTGTAAATGATAAGGATATTAGAAGTCACTGAGGGGTTGTTCTGTGACCATATAAAGGCACAAGGCTGCAGGCTGAGTTATACAGGGAACTCTGAGTATCACTCATGTATTATAAGGGATAATGTACCCCCTACTGTAAATGATAAGGATATTAGAAGTCACTGAGGGGTTGTTCTGTGACCATATAAAGGCACAAGGCTGCAGGCTGAGTTATACAGGGAACTCTGAGTATCACTCATGTATTATAAGGGATAATGTACCCCCTACTGTAAATGATAAGGATATTAGAAGTCACTGAGGGGTTGTTCTGTGACCATATAAAGGCACAAGGCTGCAGGCTGAGTTATACAGGGAACTCTGAGTATCACTCATGTATTATAAGGGATAATGTACCCCCTACTGTAAATGATAAGGATATTAGAAGTCACTGAGGGTTGTTCTGTGACCATATAAAGGCACAAGGCTGCAGGCTGAGTTATACAGGGAACTCTGAGTATCACTCATGTATTATAAGGGATAATGTACCCCCTACTGTAAATGATAAGGATATTAGAAGTCACTGAGGGGTTGTTCTGTGACCATATAAAGGCACAAGGCTGCAGGCTGAGTTATACAGGGAACTCTGAGTATCACTCATGTATTATAAGGGATAATGTACCCCCTACTGTAAATGATAAGGATATTAGAAGTCACTGAGGGGTTGTTCTGTGACCATATAAAGGCACAAGGCTGCAGGCTGAGTTATACAGGGAACTCTGAGTATCACTCATGTATTATAAGGGATAATGTACCCCCTACTGTAAATGATAAGGATATTAGAAGTCACTGAGGGGTTGTTCTGTGACCATATAAAGGCACAAGGCTGCAGGCTGAGTTATACAGGGAACTCTGAGTATCACTCATGTATTATAAGGGATAATGTACCCCCTACTGTAAATGATAAGGATATTAGAAGTCACTGAGGGGTTGTTCTGTGACCATATAAAGGCACAAGGCTGCAGGCTGAGTTATACAGGGAACTCTGAGTATCACTCATGTATTATAAGGGATAATGTACCCCCTACTGTAAATGATAAGGATATTAGAAGTCACTGAGGGGTTGTTCTGTGACCATATAAAGGCACAAGGCTGCAGGCTGAGTTATACAGGGAACTCTGAGTATCACTCATGTATTATAAGGGATAATGTACCCCCTACTGTAAATGATAAGGATATTAGAAGTCACTGAGGGGTTGTTCTGTGACCATATAAAGGCACAAGGCTGCAGGCTGAGTTATACAGGGAACTCTGAGTATCACTCATGTATTATAAGGGATAATGTACCCCCTACTGTAAATGATAAGGATATTAGAAGTCACTGAGGGGTTGTTCTGTGACCATATAAAGGCACAAGGCTGCAGGCTGAGTTATACAGGGAACTCTGAGTATCACTCATGTATTATAAGGGATAATGTACCCCCTACTGTAAATGATAAGGATATTAGAAGTCACTGAGGGGTTGTTCTGTGACCATATAAAGGCACAAGGCTGCAGGCTGAGTTATACAGGGAACTCTGAGTATCACTCATGTATTATAAGGGATAATGTACCCCCTACTGTAAATGATAAGGATATTAGAAGTCACTGAGGGGTTGTTCTGTGACCATATAAAGACACAAGGCTGCAGGCTGAGTTATACAGGGAACTCTGAGTATCACTCATGTATTATAAGGGATAATGTACCCCCTACTGTAAATGATAAGGATATTAGAAGTCACTGAGGGGTTGTTCTGTGACCATATAAAGGCACAAGGCTGCAGGCTGAGTTATACAGGGAACTCTGAGTATCACTCATGTATTATAAGGGATAATGTACCCCCTACTGTAAATGATAAGGATATTAGAAGTCACTGAGGGGTTGTTCTGTGACCATATAAAGGCACAAGGCTGCAGGCTGAGTTATACAGGGAACTCTGAGTATCACTCATGTATTATAAGGGATAATGTACCCCCTACTGTAAATGATAAGGATATTAGAAGTCACTGAGGGGTTGTTCTGTGACCATATAAAGGCACAAGGCTGCAGGCTGAGTTATACAGGGAACTCTGAGTATCACTCATGTATTATAAGGGATAATGTACCCCCTACTGTAAATGATAAGGATATTAGAAGTCACTGAGGGGTTGTTCTGTGACCATATAAAGGCACAAGGCTGCAGGCTGAGTTATACAGGGAACTCTGAGTATCACTCATGTATTATAAGGGATAATGTACCCCCTACTGTAAATGATAAGGATATTAGAAGTCACTGAGGGGTTGTTCTGTGACCATATAAAGGCACAAGGCTGCAGGCTGAGTTATACAGGGAACTCTGAGTATCACTCATGTATTATAAGGGATAATGTACCCCCCTACTGTAAATGATAAGGATATTAGAAGTCACTGAGGGGTTGTTCTGTGACCATATAAAGGCACAAGGCTGCAGGCTGAGTTATACAGGGAACTCTGAGTATCACTCATGTATTATAAGGGATAATGTACCCCCTACTGTAAATGATAAGGATATTAGAAGTCACTGAGGGGTTGTTCTGTGACCATATAAAGGCACAAGGCTGCAGGCTGAGTTATACAGGGAACTCTGAGTATCACTCATGTATTATAAGGGATAATGTACCCCCTACTGTAAATGATAAGGATATTAGAAGTCACTGAGGGGTTGTTCTGTGACCATATAAAGGCACAAGGCTGCAGGCTGAGTTATACAGGGAACTCTGAGTATCACTCATGTATTATAAGGGATAATGTACCCCCTACTGTAAATGATAAGGATATTAGAAGTCACTGAGGGGTTGTTCTGTGACCATATAAAGGCACAAGGCTGCAGGCTGAGTTATACAGGGAACTCTGAGTATCACTCATGTATTATAAGGGATAATGTACCCCCTACTGTAAATGATAAGGATATTAGAAGTCACTGAGGGGTTGTTCTGTGACCATATAAAGGCACAAGGCTGCAGGCTGAGTTATACAGGGAACTCTGAGTATCACTCATGTATTATAAGGGATAATGTACCCCCTACTGTAAATGATAAGGATATTAGAAGTCACTGAGGGGTTGTTCTGTGACCATATAAAGGCACAAGGCTGCAGGCTGAGTTATACAGGGAACTCTGAGTATCACTCATGTATTATAAGGGATAATGTACCCCCTACTGTAAATGATAAGGATATTAGAAGTCACTGAGGGGTTGTTCTGTGACCATATAAAGGCACAAGGCTGCAGGCTGAGTTATACAGGGAACTCTGAGTATCACTCATGTATTATAAGGGATAATGTACCCCCTACTGTAAATGATAAGGATATTAGAAGTCACTGAGGGGTTGTTCTGTGACCATATAAAGGCACAAGGCTGCAGGCTGAGTTATACAGGGAACTCTGAGTATCACTCATGTATTATAAGGGATAATGTACCCCCTACTGTAAATGATAAGGATATTAGAAGTCACTGAGGGGTTGTTCTGTGACCATATAAAGGCACAAGGCTGCAGGCTGAGTTATACAGGGAACTCTGAGTATCACTCATGTATTATAAGGGATAATGTACCCCCTACTGTAAATGATAAGGATATTAGAAGTCACTGAGGGGTTGTTCTGTGACCATATAAAGGCACAAGGCTGCAGGCTGAGTTATACAGGGAACTCTGAGTATCACTCATGTATTATAAGGGATAATGTACCCCCTACTGTAAATGATAAGGATATTAGAAGTCACTGAGGGGTTGTTCTGTGACCATATAAAGGCACAAGGCTGCAGGCTGAGTTATACAGGGAACTCTGAGTATCACTCATGTATTATAAGGGATAATGTACCCCCTACTGTAAATGATAAGGATATTAGAAGTCACTGAGGGGTTGTTCTGTGACCATATAAAGGCACAAGGCTGCAGGCTGAGTTATACAGGGAACTCTGAGTATCACTCATGTATTATAAGGGATAATGTACCCCCTACTGTAAATGATAAGGATATTAGAAGTCACTGAGGGGTTGTTCTGTGACCATATAAAGGCACAAGGCTGCAGGCTGAGTTATACAGGGAACTCTGAGTATCACTCATGTATTATAAGGGATAATGTACCCCCTACTGTAAATGATAAGGATATTAGAAGTCACTGAGGGGTTGTTCTGTGACCATATAAAGGCACAAGGCTGCAGGCTGAGTTATACAGGGAACTCTGAGTATCACTCATGTATTATAAGGGATAATGTACCCCCTACTGTAAATGATAAGGATATTAGAAGTCACTGAGGGGTTGTT
This sequence comes from Xenopus laevis, assembly GCF_017654675.1. Taxonomy (NCBI): domain Eukaryota; kingdom Metazoa; phylum Chordata; class Amphibia; order Anura; family Pipidae; genus Xenopus; species Xenopus laevis. Next base: position 126,183,162 of record NC_054383.1, on the reverse strand, counting down.
CTGTGACCATATAAAGGCACAAGGCTGCAGGCTGAGTTATACAGGGAACTCTGAGTATCACTCATGTATTATAAGGGATAATGTACCCCCTACTGTAAATGATAAGGATATTAGAAGTCACTGAGGGGTTGTTCTGTGACCATATAAAGGCACAAGGCTGCAGGCTGAGTTATACAGGGAACTCTGAGTATCACTCATGTATTATAAGGGATAATGTACCCCCTACTGTAAATGATAAGGATATTAGAAGTCACTGAGGGGTTGTTCTGTGACCATATAAAGGCACAAGGCTGCAGGCTGAGTTATACAGGGAACTCTGAGTATCACTCATGTATTATAAGGGATAATGTACCCCCTACTGTAAATGATAAGGATATTAGAAGTCACTGAGGGGTTGTTCTGTGACCATATAAAGGCACAAGGCTGCAGGCTGAGTTATACAGGGAACTCTGAGTATCACTCATGTATTATAAGGGATAATGTACCCCCTACTGTAAATGATAAGGATATTAGAAGTCACTGAGGGGTTGTTCTGTGACCATATAAAGGCACAAGGCTGCAGGCTGAGTTATACAGGGAACTCTGAGTATCACTCATGTATTATAAGGGATAATGTACCCCCTACTGTAAATGATAAGGATATTAGAAGTCACTGAGGGGTTGTTCTGTGACCATATAAAGGCACAAGGCTGCAGGCTGAGTTATACAGGGAACTCTGAGTATCACTCATGTATTATAAGGGATAATGTACCCCCTACTGTAAATGATAAGGATATTAGAAGTCACTGAGGGGTTGTTCTGTGACCATATAAAGGCACAAGGCTGCAGGCTGAGTTATACAGGGAACTCTGAGTATCACTCATGTATTATAAGGGATAATGTACCCCCTACTGTAAATGATAAGGATATTAGAAGTCACTGAGGGGTTGTTCTGTGACCATATAAAGGCACAAGGCTGCAGGCTGAGTTATACAGGGAACTCTGAGTATCACTCATGTATTATAAGGGATAATGTACCCCCTACTGTAAATGATAAGGATATTAGAAGTCACTGAGGGGTTGTTCTGTGACCATATAAAGGCACAAGGCTGCAGGCTGAGTTATACAGGGAACTCTGAGTATCACTCATGTATTATAAGGGATAATGTACCCCCTACTGTAAATGATAAGGATATTAGAAGTCACTGAGGGGTTGTTCTGTGACCATATAAAGGCACAAGGCTGCAGGCTGAGTTATACAGGGAACTCTGAGTATCACTCATGTATTATAAGGGATAATGTACCCCCTACTGTAAATGATAAGGATATTAGAAGTCACTGAGGGGTTGTTCTGTGACCATATAAAGGCACAAGGCTGCAGGCTGAGTTATACAGGGAACTCTGAGTATCACTCATGTATTATAAGGGATAATGTACCCCCTACTGTAAATGATAAGGATATTAGAAGTCACTGAGGGGTTGTTCTGTGACCATATAAAGGCACAAGGCTGCAGGCTGAGTTATACAGGGAACTCTGAGTATCACTCATGTATTATAAGGGATAATGTACCCCCTACTGTAAATGATAAGGATATTAGAAGTCACTGAGGGGTTGTTCTGTGACCATATAAAGCACAAGGCTGCAGGCTGAGTTATACAGGGAACTCTGAGTATCACTCATGTATTATAAGGGATAATGTACCCCCTACTGTAAATGATAAGGATATTAGAAGTCACTGAGGGGTTGTTCTGTGACCATATAAAGGCACAAGGCTGCAGGCTGAGTTATACAGGGAACTCTGAGTATCACTCATGTATTATAAGGGATAATGTACCCCCTACTGTAAATGATAAGGATATTAGAAGTCACTGAGGGGTTGTTCTGTGACCATATAAAGGCACAAGGCTGCAGGCTGAGTTATACAGGGAACTCTGAGTATCACTCATGTATTATAAGGGATAATGTACCCCCTACTGTAAATGATAAGGATATTAGAAGTCACTGAGGGGTTGTTCTGTGACCATATAAAGGCACAAGGCTGCAGGCTGAGTTATACAGGGAACTCTGAGTATCACTCATGTATTATAAGGGATAATGTACCCCCTACTGTAAATGATAAGGATATTAGAAGTCACTGAGGGGTTGTTCTGTGACCATATAAAGGCACAAGGCTGCAGGCTGAGTTATACAGGGAACTCTGAGTATCACTCATGTATTATAAGGGATAATGTACCCCCTACTGTAAATGATAAGGATATTAGAAGTCACTGAGGGGTTGTTCTGTGACCATATAAAGGCACAAGGCTGCAGGCTGAGTTATACAGGGAACTCTGAGTATCACTCATGTATTATAAGGGATAATGTACCCCCTACTGTAAATGATAAGGATATTAGAAGTCACTGAGGGGTTGTTCTGTGACCATATAAAGGCACAAGGCTGCAGGCTGAGTTATACAGGGAACTCTGAGTATCACTCATGTATTATAAGGGATAATGTACCCCCTACTGTAAATGATAAGGATATTAGAAGTCACTGAGGGGTTGTTCTGTGACCATATAAAGGCACAAGGCTGCAGGCTGAGTTATACAGGGAACTCTGAGTATCACTCATGTATTATAAGGGATAATGTACCCCCTACTGTAAATGATAAGGATATTAGAAGTCACTGAGGGGTTGTTCTGTGACCATATAAAGGCACAAGGCTGCAGGCTGAGTTATACAGGGAACTCTGAGTATCACTCATGTATTATAAGGGATAATGTACCCCCTACTGTAAATGATAAGGATATTAGAAGTCACTGAGGGGTTGTTCTGTGACCATATAAAGGCACAAGGCTGCAGGCTGAGTTATACAGGGAACTCTGAGTATCACTCATGTATTATAAGGGATAATGTACCCCCTACTGTAAATGATAAGGATATTAGAAGTCACTGAGGGGTTGTTCTGTGACCATATAAAGGCACAAGGCTGCAGGCTGAGTTATACAGGGAACTCTGAGTATCACTCATGTATTATAAGGGATAATGTACCCCCTACTGTAAATGATAAGGATATTAGAAGTCACTGAGGGGTTGTTCTGTGACCATATAAAGGCACAAGGCTGCAGGCTGAGTTATACAGGGAACTCTGAGTATCACTCATGTATTATAAGGGATAATGTACCCCCTACTGTAAATGATAAGGATATTAGAAGTCACTGAGGGGTTGTTCTGTGACCATATAAAGGCACAAGGCTGCAGGCTGAGTTATACAGGGAACTCTGAGTATCACTCATGTATTATAAGGGATAATGTACCCCCTACTGTAAATGATAAGGATATTAGAAGTCACTGAGGGGTTGTTCTGTGACCATATAAAGGCACAAGGCTGCAGGCTGAGTTATACAGGGAACTCTGAGTATCACTCATGTATTATAAGGGATAATGTACCCCCTACTGTAAATGATAAGGATATTAGAAGTCACTGAGGGGTTGTTCTGTGACCATATAAAGGCACAAGGCTGCAGGCTGAGTTATACAGGGAACTCTGAGTATCACTCATGTATTATAAGGGATAATGTACCCCCTACTGTAAATGATAAGGATATTAGAAGTCACTGAGGGGTTGTTCTGTGACCATATAAAGGCACAAGGCTGCAGGCTGAGTTATACAGGGAACTCTGAGTATCACTCATGTATTATAAGGGATAATGTACCCCCTACTGTAAATGATAAGGATATTAGAAGTCACTGAGGGGTTGTTCTGTGACCATATAAAGGCACAAGGCTGCAGGCTGAGTTATACAGGGAACTCTGAGTATCACTCATGTATTATAAGGGATAATGTACCCCCTACTGTAAATGATAAGGATATTAGAAGTCACTGAGGGGTTGTTCTGTGACCATATAAAGGCACAAGGCTGCAGGCTGAGTTATACAGGGAACTCTGAGTATCACTCATGTATTATAAGGGATAATGTACCCCCTACTGTAAATGATAAGGATATTAGAAGTCACTGAGGGGTTGTTCTGTGACCATATAAAGGCACAAGGCTGCAGGCTGAGTTATACAGGGAACTCTGAGTATCACTCATGTATTATAAGGGATAATGTACCCCCTACTGTAAATGATAAGGATATTAGAAGTCACTGAGGGGTTGTTCTGTGACCATATAAAGGCACAAGGCTGCAGGCTGAGTTATACAGGGAACTCTGAGTATCACTCATGTATTATAAGGGATAATGTACCCCCTACTGTAAATGATAAGGATATTAGAAGTCACTGAGGGGTTGTTCTGTGACCATATAAAGGCACAAGGCTGCAGGCTGAGTTATACAGGGAACTCTGAGTATCACTCATGTATTATAAGGGATAATGTACCCCCTACTGTAAATGATAAGGATATTAGAAGTCACTGAGGGGTTGTTCTGTGACCATATAAAGGCACAAGGCTGCAGGCTGAGTTATACAGGGAACTCTGAGTATCACTCATGTATTATAAGGGATAATGTACCCCCTACTGTAAATGATAAGGATATTAGAAGTCACTGAGGGGTTGTTCTGTGACCATATAAAGGCACAAGGCTGCAGGCTGAGTTATACAGGGAACTCTGAGTATCACTCATGTATTATAAGGGATAATGTACCCCCTACTGTAAATGATAAGGATATTAGAAGTCACTGAGGGGTTGTTCTGTGACCATATAAAGGCACAAGGCTGCAGGCTGAGTTATACAGGGAACTCTGAGTATCACTCATGTATTATAAGGGATAATGTACCCCCTACTGTAAATGATAAGGATATTAGAAGTCACTGAGGGGTTGTTCTGTGACCATATAAAGGCACAAGGCTGCAGGCTGAGTTATACAGGGAACTCTGAGTATCACTCATGTATTATAAGGGATAATGTACCCCCTACTGTAAATGATAAGGATATTAGAAGTCACTGAGGGTTGTTCTGTGACCATATAAAGGCACAAGGCTGCAGGCTGAGTTATACAGGGAACTCTGAGTATCACTCATGTATTATAAGGGATAATGTACCCCCTACTGTAAATGATAAGGATATTAGAAGTCACTGAGGGGTTGTTCTGTGACCATATAAAGGCACAAGGCTGCAGGCTGAGTTATACAGGGAACTCTGAGTATCACTCATGTATTATAAGGGATAATGTACCCCCTACTGTAAATGATAAGGATATTAGAAGTCACTGAGGGGTTGTTCTGTGACCATATAAAGGCACAAGGCTGCAGGCTGAGTTATACAGGGAACTCTGAGTATCACTCATGTATTTAAGGGATAATGTACCCCCTACTGTAAATGATAAGGATATTAGAAGTCACTGAGGGGTTGTTCTGTGACCATATAAAGGCACAAGGCTGCAGGCTGAGTTATACAGGGAACTCTGAGTATCACTCATGTATTATAAGGGATAATGTACCCCCTACTGTAAATGATAAGGATATTAGAAGTCACTGAGGGGTTGTTCTGTGACCATATAAAGGCACAAGGCTGCAGGCTGAGTTATACAGGGAACTCTGAGTATCACTCATGTATTATAAGGGATAATGTACCCCCTACTGTAAATGATAAGGATATTAGAAGTCACTGAGGGGTTGTTCTGTGACCATATAAAGACACAAGGCTGCAGGCTGAGTTATACAGGGAACTCTGAGTATCACTCATGTATTATAAGGGATAATGTACCCCCTACTGTAAATGATAAGGATATTAGAAGTCACTGAGGGGTTGTTCTGTGACCATATAAAGGCACAAGGCTGCAGGCTGAGTTATACAGGGAACTCTGAGTATCACTCATGTATTATAAGGGATAATGTACCCCCTACTGTAAATGATAAGGATATTAGAAGTCACTGAGGGGTTGTTCTGTGACCATATAAAGGCACAAGGCTGCAGGCTGAGTTATACAGGGAACTCTGAGTATCACTCATGTATTATAAGGGATAATGTACCCCCTACTGTAAATGATAAGGATATTAGAAGTCACTGAGGGGTTGTTCTGTGACCATATAAAGGCACAAGGCTGCAGGCTGAGTTATACAGGGAACTCTGAGTATCACTCATGTATTATAAGGGATAATGTACCCCCTACTGTAAATGATAAGGATATTAGAAGTCACTGAGGGGTTGTTCTGTGACCATATAAAGGCACAAGGCTGCAGGCTGAGTTATACAGGGAACTCTGAGTATCACTCATGTATTATAAGGGATAATGTACCCCCTACTGTAAATGATAAGGATATTAGAAGTCACTGAGGGGTTGTTCTGTGACCATATAAAGGCACAAGGCTGCAGGCTGAGTTATACAGGGAACTCTGAGTATCACTCATGTATTATAAGGGATAATGTACCCCCTACTGTAAATGATAAGGATATTAGAAGTCACTGAGGGGTTGTTCTGTGACCATATAAAGGCACAAGGCTGCAGGCTGAGTTATACAGGGAACTCTGAGTATCACTCATGTATTATAAGGGATAATGTACCCCCTACTGTAAATGATAAGGATATTAGAAGTCACTGAGGGGTTGTTCTGTGACCATATAAAGACACAAGGCTGCAGGCTGAGTTATACAGGGAACTCTGAGTATCACTCATGTATTATAAGGGATAATGTACCCCCTACTGTAAATGATAAGGATATTAGAAGTCACTGAGGGGTTGTTCTGTGACCATATAAAGGCACAAGGCTGCAGGCTGAGTTATACAGGGAACTCTGAGTATCACTCATGTATTATAAGGGATAATGTACCCCCTACTGTAAATGATAAGGATATTAGAAGTCACTGAGGGGTTGTTCTGTGACCATATAAAGGCACAAGGCTGCAGGCTGAGTTATACAGGGAACTCTGAGTATCACTCATGTATTATAAGGGATAATGTACCCCCTACTGTAAATGATAAGGATATTAGAAGTCACTGAGGGGTTGTTCTGTGACCATATAAAGGCACAAGGCTGCAGGCTGAGTTATACAGGGAACTCTGAGTATCACTCATGTATTATAAGGGATAATGTACCCCCTACTGTAAATGATAAGGATATTAGAAGTCACTGAGGGGTTGTTCTGTGACCATATAAAGGCACAAGGCTGCAGGCTGAGTTATACAGGGAACTCTGAGTATCACTCATGTATTATAAGGATAATGTACCCCCTACTGTAAATGATAAGGATATTAGAAGTCACTGAGGGGTTGTTCTGTGACCATATAAAGACACAAGGCTGCAGGCTGAGTTATACAGGGAACTCTGAGTATCACTCATGTATTATAAGGGATAATGTACCCCCTACTGTAAATGATAAGGATATTAGAAGTCACTGAGGGGTTGTTCTGTGACCATATAAAGGCACAAGGCTGCAGGCTGAGTTATACAGGGAACTCTGAGTATCACTCATGTATTATAAGGGATAATGTACCCCCTACTGTAAATGATAAGGATATTAGAAGTCACTGAGGGGTTGTTCTGTGACCATATAAAGGCACAAGGCTGCAGGCTGAGTTATACAGGGAACTCTGAGTATCACTCATGTATTATAAGGGATAATGTACCCCCTACTGTAAATGATAAGGATATTAGAAGTCACTGAGGGGTTGTTCTGTGACCATATAAAGGCACAAGGCTGCAGGCTGAGTTATACAGGGAACTCTGAGTATCACTCATGTATTATAAGGGATAATGTACCCCCTACTGTAAATGATAAGGATATTAGAAGTCACTGAGGGTTGTTCTGTGACCATATAAAGGCACAAGGCTGCAGGCTGAGTTATACAGGGAACTCTGAGTATCACTCATGTATTATAAGGGATAATGTACCCCCTACTGTAAATGATAAGGATATTAGAAGTCACTGAGGGGTTGTTCTGTGACCATATAAAGGCACAAGGCTGCAGGCTGAGTTATACAGGGAACTCTGAGTATCACTCATGTATTATAAGGGATAATGTACCCCCTACTGTAAATGATAAGGATATTAGAAGTCACTGAGGGTTGTTCTGTGACCATATAAAGGCACAAGGCTGCAGGCTGAGTTATACAGGGAACTGTGAGTATCACTCATGTATTATAAGGGATAATGTACCCCCTACTGTAAATGATAAGGATATTAGAAGTCACTGAGGGGTTGTTCTGTGACCATATAAAGGCACAAGGCTGCAGGCTGAGTTATACAGGGAACTCTGAGTATCACTCATGTATTATAAGGGATAATGTACCCCCTACTGTAAATGATAAGGATATTAGAAGTCACTGAGGGGTTGTTCTGTGACCATATAAAGGCACAAGGCTGCAGGCTGAGTTATACAGGGAACTCTGAGTATCACTCATGTATTATAAGGGATAATGTACCCCCTACTGTAAATGATAAGGATATTAGAAGTCACTGAGGGGTTGTTCTGTGACCATATAAAGGTACAAGACTGCAGGCTGAGTTATACAGGGAACTCTGAGTATCACTCATGTATTATAAGGGATAATTTACCCCCTACTGTAAATGATAAGGATATTAGAAGTCACTGAGGGGTTGTTCTGTGACCATATAAAGACACAAGGCTGCAGGCTGAGTTATACAGGGAACTCTGAGTATCACTCGTATTATAAGGAATAATGTACCCCCTACTGTAAATGATAAGGATATTAGAAGTCACTGAGGGGTTGTTCTGTGACCATATAAAGACACAAGGCTGCAGGCTGAGTTATACAGGGAACTCTGAGTATCACTCATGTATTTTAAGGGAAAAGTTACTAAAAGGCACCTATTGCATTAGAAATGTTTCCCCCACTGGAGGAGCTCATGGTGCAGGAGGCCAAATTTGGCACGTACATACGTATAAGGAGCAAGTGCTCCATCTCCCTCCCTATGTGCATTTGTGTAATGTAGAATTGGGGGAGAACTCTCCAGATCCCACGTCACATGCATGCACATAATTATGGAAATGGATCACAGGCTGATAGACGTGTGTGTCCAACATGGCCAAGGCAGCAGCCCCAGTGGGGGAAACATTTTTTATGTAATTGGTGCCCTTTAAATGTACAGCACATAAATTCCATTCAGTTTGTCTCCAGATTTGCAGCTTCCTGACCCTTATCTTGGAAGACAGGACAGCCTGGAAAGAAACAGGAAAACAACTGTACTTGTTGTACTTGTACTTGTTGCGAAAAAAAAGAAATTCCTGTTGACGGCTGCTTTTTTTTCAGAGCAGAAATAAGGGAAAATAACATTTACAGAGGACCCAATTGTGGTACTATGACCCCTGAAAAGCTTTTTCGCTGTTGGTGAAGTGATAGAACTTGTAGTTTTGTTATTTTCTGTGACGTAGATACATCTGAATATGTTTTTTGTTGGACTTGTATCTAGTTTCTGGCTGCTGTCTATGCCTTAAAGAGATACTGACACCAGAAAATAACCTTTTTATTATATATTATAACATTGTCTTTGAATGCTATTTATAATTTTGCCATAAAAGTGTTTGGATAATGCTTTTACATTACCTTTCTTACTACCATGTTCCTCTATGAGGGGGCTGCCATTAGTGATATGAAACCCGATATAAAACCCGACCCGCACCAGACCCGAACCTGCCCTCCCTCCACCCGCGCCTGCCTGTTCCCGACTTCCGGGTTCCTTTTATATACCTGTGCCGACCTGCCCCACCGATGATGTCACAAAAGGGGCTGAGCAAGCTGGAGCGCGGCTTTAAAAACGGAAGTTGGAAGTGCAAGGTGGCCAGCAGGGAGAGCAGGAAGAAGAGCTCGACTCGGACCTGCCACCCGCAAATGTGGGTGCGCGGTCGGCCCGAACCTGACTGACCATGGGTTCCGCAGGTATCGGGCCCACCTGCACATCACTAGCTGCCATATTTGTGCATCAGGAGTCCGTTAGCATTAGAAACTCTAACTGAGAGGCTGAGATGGGACAGTCAGGTTGGCAAAACTGTCAGGTTTAGAAACTTCATCTAACAATTTCTTACAAAAGCAGAACTATCAGCAAAAAAACGATCAACATGACCTATAGGTAACTTTTAATGTCGATTAATATTTTCAAAAGAAAATGTTTAGCGTCAGTATCACTTTAAAGTGGACCTGTCACTGAGACACAAAAATCTGTATAATAAAAGTGCTTTTCATATTAAACATGAAATCCAATTTCTATTTTTTATTAAAGCCTTCATAGCTGTTGTAAACTCATTTAAACATCTGTTGCAAAACAAGATTCTGAGATGACTTGTCTTAATAACAGTGTCCACAAAATAGCTCCTGCCTGCTTGTTATAATTAAGATTCAAATAATTGATATAGTATAATTAAAGTTGATTTTGCTTGACTAATGTGATAAGATAGGATTTCGATTAATTTTTTTGTGTGACGGGTCCCCTTTAACTTGATTCTGTCTCGGTATCAGGTGTAAAAATCTAGGCTGGTAAAGAGCAATAAAGAAAGAGATCCATTTCCATTGCATTGTGTTCAAATACAGAGCTGACGGCATCTCTCAGCTTGTCCCTCTCTCTCATTCTTTTGCATCATTCCCCACATTTGTCTATGAATCATAAAGAGAGAAGCAGCAACTAACCTGTGTGCCTACGTGCCAGAGGTCCTCTGCTGAACGACGTGTGAGGTGATATGATGAAATGCAATTCAAGAAGCTGAGAACTGTAATAAGGCACCTCCTATAATATGATGTAAAATCATTATTGTCTTGTATTGGCAGAGCACAGAGAAGGCTCAGCCCCCCTCCCCCACCACCACCTAATATGGCACGTAGCCACTTCTTGGGTTTGCTAAGTCCCCCTCCCAAAGCTCTCCTGAATAAATCACCCTATTACTGGCCTCTTCCTTCTAAGTAAGACTAATCACGCCATGTGAAAGCTGTTTCTATTTATACATGAAAAAACATTGCAATGTTACATTAAAAGTATACTGCTTACTGAATATACCCATTGCAGCCTTCAGCCAAATTCTCAGCACCATGACTCCCCCCAAACCAAATCCAAAGTCACAATAATATGATTTTTTTTCCCCTAATTTGAATATGCCAGCTAGGGCTGGGATCAGTGCATCCTTCGTTTTTACAATTGTTTTCCTTCTTGTGTTTGTTTAGCTTTCTTACTGTAATCATGTAAAGAGAGAGAGAGAGGAAGGATTGTGTTCTAGAGACTTTTCTAAAGTACTGGGTTTTTCCGGATAAGTCTACTATAATATATTTTAAACATAAATTAAAAACCATAGGCTTGTTTTGCTCCCAGTAAAGATTAATTATATCTTAGATGGTATCAAATACAGGTATGGGACCTGTTATCCAGAATGCTCGGGACCTGAAGCTTTCCAGATAAGGGATATTTCCGTGATTTGGACCTTTATAGCTTATGTCTACTAGAAAGTCATATAAACATTAAATAAACCCAATAGGCTGGTTTTGCTTCCAATAAGGATTAATTATATCTTAGTTGGGATCAAGTACAAGCGACTGTTTTATTATTACAGAGAAAAGGGAAATATTTTTTTTAAAATTTGGATAAAATAGAGCCTATGGGAGAAGGCCATTCCATAAGTCAGAGCTTTCGGGATAACAGGGTTCCGGATAACGAATCCCATACTTGTACATGCTACTGTTTTATGATTACAGAGAATAAGGAAATCCTATTTAAAAATTAAAATTATTTGGATAAAATGGAGTCTATGGAAGATGGACTTCCCATAACGTTCCGTAACTCGGTGCTTTCTGGATGACAGGTTTCCGGATAACAGATCCTATACCTGTTTATTGTGAGATTGCCTTTGGTTTTTTTTCAGGCAGTTACAAGAAGAACAGCAACTATCCAATTGCCCTTCATTTGTTCTTTTTTATAGTATTTCTTCCGACTCTTTCCGGCTAAAAAACAAATGCTAAGGCTACAAATGTATTGTTACTGTCCCTGAAGACAGTGCAAAACAAGGGGCACATGCCTAATATGCTTCCTCGTTATCCTTATCTGATTGACAGAATTTGCAGTCATTTTACAGGAGTCCATGAACATGTATTCATTGTACAGAACAGGAAGTGGGAGTGCAAACAGAAATGCTTCCTCTCTTCAAGATTGCAGTTAAAAAATAGCAGACTGAAGTCAATTGACCAAACTTTGTTTAGTTGATAATATAATTGATATTACCCCAAATCACCCTAAAATAAGCTTTTCTGCAACCCCTGTCTACAATGAGAAAAAAGTCCAGTTATATTCATTATGAGTTTTTTATGTTAATTAGTATTCTGCATGACTTATCGTTTATCCAGGCCCTCTCTTATTCATTTTCCAATCTGTCAGTCTGGTCAGTGTCTGGTCAGTTGTTAAGGTTATTGACCCTACCAACCTGGTGGTTTACAGAACAAAAAGGTTTTCTTTGACACATTGCAGCTGCGGAACAGCTCTGAATCCCCCTGAGCAAATCAAAGTGAAAGTCGTCTTTCCTATTATGAAGTGATGAAAAGCAGCAGATTTCAGACACGGGGCAGGGGCACACTCCTATTCATACTGATATTCACGGCTGTCACTTTCACTAGTGCAGACACGGGGCAGGGGCACACTCCTATTCATACTGATATTCACGGCTGTCACTTAGAGCCTGATTTATAATTGCTTGAGCCTTCAGTAATCATCTCTGAAACCAGATTAGCTTGTCAGGTGGGGGTTTATTTCCTCCCCCCAGTGGTGTTTTGAAAAATATGATAAATTCCGCAGGTTTTAGGTTCGGAACTTTTTATTTTTTTTTTCATTATTTTTATGAACTTATTGTTTTTTAATTCCCCACTCGGGTTAAAAACCTCACCTGAAGACCTAATGAGAGCAGAAACCCGGCATGAGTTCAGAAAGTCCTCTGTGGTTTCAGCGAAGATTGCAGAAGGCTCATGCAATAATAAAACAGGCTCATAATGTTCACTTTGTATCCAATTAAACACACAATGTGAGAGTATCAGAGAGTCAAATAGGAATACACGTGAGTCATTCAGAGAGTCATTCAAGTTACTGCCATGGCTGCCACTTCCGACAGATCTCTCCACGGTTGGAGGCACAAGCAAAACTACTTGGAGCAGTAATCTGTATCATAATTGTAGGGACCCATAGGGTTAAGGTACCGCTATAGCTTTAATTCCCTACACTTCCTGATCTCCCTAGTTGCTGGGCAGATGCCCATGTAGCTAGATGTAATTTGCATAGTTGTATTATTGGCCAGGAGGCGCTGTGACCACTTCCTGTCACACTCTGGTATAGTGAGTGAGAAGGGGGGATCCTCCTCTTTGACTTTTGGATGCTGATCCAGCTGGGTGTGCCCAGGGGAGCCTGGGTACAGCAAGGCCCAGAAAAGCCATGTGCTCTAGAGGGACCAGTACTTAGAGAGATAAGTCAGGGGAGCAGGGACCCCGTGAATGAGGCTAGTGAGTGGCAGGAATATAATTGTTATAGACACTCTAGGAGAGTAATATAGTGAGGGAAGAGAGAAAGAGCAGCTTTGTGCTCCATCAAGGAGGTGTAGCAGCAAGTAGCTTCCCAAGCTGTAAGATTTGCCTACAGTGAAGGGACACGGTGGACAGGGCCGCCATCATGGGGGTACCGGGGGTACAAGTGTACCGGGTCCAGGCCTGAAGGGGGGCCCGGCAGTGCTGTACTTTTGAAAGAGCCAGGCCCTCTTTGACAATGCAGAAGCCGAAGGCCGTGCCGCCTCCTTCCGAAGTCCTGAATGCGAAAGTGACGAACAGCTGAAGTCCCGAAGCGGCAAAAAGACCCGAAGTCACGAAAACCCCCTCAGGGGGCCCCGAAAATTTTGTTGTACGGGCCCTGTGATTTCTAATGGCGGCCCTGACAGTGGATAGGGTGTCAGGCTTTAGGTTCTCTGGTTAGGTTATGTCCCTGACCCCAGCTGCTTATTTATTGGCTGGGTTGGTCAAATACCAGTCGGGTGGCCACCATAGGCCCGGTCCAGATGTGCCTTGCCTGCCTTCTTTTCCCAGCAGGTATTCCGGATCGGACGATCGGCATCTTAATGAATTGCTAATTAGCCATGCAGGCTATGGATTCCATATGTGTTAGGCTTTAAAGGGGTGAGGTGGCAACCATAGGAACAGCAGCAGCTTAGAGTATGGGATCGCTCTCTGGATACCGAGATGGGACTTTTTATTATTAAAATTGTATTACATTATTAAATCACCACCTGCAGTGCTATTTCACGGCTGACCTGTTCTGTACTGCTGGCTCCATTCTGACAGCTCGGTATTGACTCAGGCAGGGGAATTTGTTGGATGAGTGCAGACCAAATCGAGACATAAGCTCAGCCTGTCATCTGGCCTGAAGCTTTTTTGGAAATCAGTTTACTGTTTATCCACAAACCACATGATGGAAGTGTTCCTTTCCTAAACCACAGTGCAACTTCCTCTATTCTTTTCCAAAGAAACCACACATGTTTTACTAGCTTCTCACACATGTCACCATTAAAACCAACAGTAACCTCTGGGCCTACAATGTGCAACTGTGTCCTATATGCACTAATTACAGATTTACAGTGGTTTTCAAAATATTTGTAAATGTGATTGCTACTGAAGGCAGTGTTTGTATTTCCCTTGCCATTCCCTCTGCACTACTGGGTCTGACTCCTGAAACACTGTAGCAGACTAACAGTAGCTGATGCAAGGCACTGTGGGAACAAGAGTCTTGGGGGCAAATTCACTAACATTCGTAGTTTCGCCAGGCGCAACTTCGCCGCGCTTCACCCCCCTGCGCCAGGTGTAGTTTCGCCAGCGCTCCGCAAATTCACTAAAATCCGAAGTTGCGCACAGGGGTAGCGTAAGATTGCGAAGTTGCGCTAGCGTTGATTCGCTTAGTGAAGCGAAGTTACGCTAGCGAAGGCTAATTTGCATACGGCGCCAAATTCAAATTTCAATGGAGGAATACGTATCAGCACTACAAATGGCTAGAAAACCTTCAAAACCTTGAAATACAAATAGCCATGGAATCTGGGTTAAAACTTCATGGTTGCAGTAAAGCTGTCCGATTCAGAATTATTCAACAGCTTTCCTGCAGTGTATGGGCTCTATCCAACTTCACCCGTTAGATATCAATGGAAGGTGATTTGGGGCAATTAAATACACAACTCTCAAAGTGCACAGCAATTCTTCACTAGGCTCTTGTAAAGTAAGTAAAGTAGTATACACCTTTTATTATCAGCCCATTCTTTTATATTTGTATAGAATGTGTACGCTGTAGCCTTTGAATTGCTACAAACATTTTAAATCAGTGACTGAAGGTAGGATCTGCTTTTGTGCTGCTGTGTTTCATCCTTAATAAAGTTCTCTATAAAATATATCACATGAAACAGCTCGTATTTAAAATGTACCACACGTCCACCCCTATGTACCAAGTACCACAGTCCACCCCTATGGCTGTTATGAGGCACTGTGCTCTCACACAAACCCAAGGCATGCATATATACATACATGCTAGCTGCCATCAGCCAATGAATGGCCAGAGCACTATCTGTGACTCCCACACATCCTGTTATAGTCAAAAGCTCCATTTTGTCCTGTCAGGTGTGTTAGTCACAACATGGTGTCTCAAGGGAAAAGATATAAAAGGGAAATACAAGAGAGAGAGAGAGAGACACACAGAGAGAGAGAGAGAGAGAGAGAGAGAGAGAGAGAGAAAGAGAGAGAGAGACAGACACAGTGTCGGACTGGGCCGCTACTTAGTTTGGCTGTGCGACCCCACTTTGTCGGGGGTCGCGGTAGAATAGAGGATCTGCGCATGCGCACAAAGGTATTGCTGCACACGTGCACACAAACGCTGCGCGCATGCGCACTGCTCTGATGAAGCACGCCGGAGCCGCAGCAGGGGCCGGAGCGGGGCCCTGGGGCAATAGCCCCGGTGGGCCCGAAGCCCCCCAGTCCGACCCTGGAGATACACACATCAATTTGATAAGTGTCACTTATTAGGATATAATAGTAATGTAGGCCACAACCTAAGCAACGATGTCCATGACATATTTCAGATTCCCTGATTTTATGTACATTAGTTAGTATTCAATGGCAACAGATAAAATGAGAAATTTTGTAACACCAGTGCCACCTGCTGGTCATTTTGTCTGACTGGGGAAAAATAATTTACTGTGAGAAAACAAAGGAGCTCTGCTTAATACGGACTACAGAAACGTCTGATTACTCTTGTAACTTTAGTATATAAATTCTATGCACCAGAACAGGGTTGCCACTTTATGTGTTGGCATCTATTTTGTTGACAAATACAAGAGTCCTCTGCACTCAACAGATTATCAATATATTTAAGACAGAGACATTTTGTGCATACTGCTACTAAAAATGCCTTACCCTTTAAACAAAACAGGGATTGTTTGTCCATATATTACAATATATAGTCATCCCATATCTGGCCAGTCCTACGCTCAATTTCCATTGGATTCATTAAGAATTCTATTGCTTCATTATACATTTTACAAAGGGATTAAGTTTTACCTGCAACTTACTTGCTGCTTTCAAAGTAAAACTCCCAAACTTGGCTGTACTTTTATTAGACACCAGTGGGATCACCTGACTATAGCTGGGAAGGGAGGGAGCTACAACATGGAGATGGTCACTGCTCCTGTATGACTATAACAAACAAGGGAAAGTTGTGCTCACCACTAATTTTTAAAACCATTAGGCGGTGGTGCAATGAGGCTGTGACCACAAAATACATGACTACGTTTTCTGTTTGCTCCTTCAACTGTGACCTTCTGCCCAAAAAGACTTTGCTAACGATCGTGCCCCTGTGCTCATCCTGGGACCCCACGACCCGGGTAGGGGTAGCAGGGCCTTGACGGTGCGTAGGAGTGCGCCGGCCCGCCCCCTTTTTTCTATTACAGGCGGTGATTGGCTGGAGGGACCCTGGGCTCGCGATTCCTGCGGGAAAAGAGAGGATACTTACATTTGGCGCCGGGTCGTGGAGGCAGCAGGACGCAGCATCCCGCCCTCCCTCCCGTAGATGGGTGGTTTATGTCGCAGTTGGCGGAGGGTACCTTTACAAGGACCCCCAGGGGAAGTTAAAAGGGGGTATTTCAAAGTGAGTGGAAGTAGCAAGGTAGGCCTGGGTCCTCATGGGAATGTAGGCAGCCCGGTTTAGGGCTTGTGAGAATGGAACAGGAACCTACCTTTACAATTGGGGTACAGCCACCCCTTCCCTCGGGTGGGGGAATAATGTTATAATGTCATAATGTTATAAAGGTTAAAGGTTTGTTATACAAACGGTTAGTAAAAGGTTAAAATGTTATACATGTTATTTATTATTATTACTGTGTTAAAATAAACAACTGCGGCCATCTCTTTCCAAACCAGTGGTGTGTGTATGTATTATTTGGGGATGGAAGGTATGTGCTTGGGGCGAAAGGGAAAGGTGCAGAATCGACGCTGCAACCGTCAAGAACCTGTAGTTTTGCTCCTCTCTTAATAAGACCTGGCGGCATCCAATTAGCTGAGGGCTCCTCTCCGAGATGAAAGGCGGCTGTTAAAGGCGGAAGCAAGAGCCGAGACCAAGGAGCCTAGCGTTGGTTCTGGATGCCGATTGTGACAAAACTCTGCTGTAAAATCATTGTCAGTTACACCCACTTCCTGCCTCCATTTTAAATATGGGCTAAAAACATTTTTCAGCTCCATGTGTTTGTTTGCTTTTGCTGTGGGTAACAGAAGTTTGCACACAAAGAGGTGAAATATGTGCAATTTGGAATATTTGGTGCAGTGTTATGGTACATTTCAACAGTGAAATTGCACTAAACTAAAAGTGGACTGACTCACGTGGGGGTCAACATTATGGCACTAGTGGTGGAATGCATGGAAACAGGATAGTCTGATAGTTAGACTGTGTGCATTAAAATAAATGGTCTGATTGACTGCGTTTCTGAAACAGTCTGATCTTTTCCCCCTCCTTTCCTTATATCCCAGTTGCTGGGCGGAAGCTCATGTATCTGGTTTGGTTCATTAGCATTAGTGTTTCATTGGCCCAGAGGCTGACAACAACAAATTGTTACACTTCAGTATAGTATTGGGCAGAGGGTGGAGTTTCTTTTTATTTTGTTTTCCACTTCAGTAGGGAGTGGCTGGTGCTGAGAGAATGGGCTCAGTAAAGGAAAGGTCCCAGGGTTGCTGAGGCCCTTGGTGAAGTCAGGGAACAGGGACCCCGTGAATGAGGTGTAGTCAGGACAAGGTAAAGTCTATTAGAGCATGATTGGATTTAGGTTTAGTGTATTTCCCTGAATCTAAATGTGGGGATCCAGGACAATGTCCAGAGATGCTGAGGGTGCAACTATCTGGTACGCTGTCTCAACAAGGTGCTGGCGCTGAGTTGCTGTGCCTGATAACATGTCTAATACTGCTCCAAAGCATGTGAGTAACCCCATGGAGGTTAAATAAATATTCCTTTGTTTTGTGGCAAGAACCTCTGGCACATTCTGTCTTAATCTTTGTATTAGCAGTGAGAGAGGTGCAGTTGCACAACACCCCTCACCTTCCTCTTCCACATAGCAAATGCCTGTTCTGGGTAAGAGAGTCCAGTGTAGTCCCATGTTCTGCTGGTACTATAATGGGAATAGACTGAGATGAAAAAGAGATTGCCCCTTTCCCACTCTGCACCCCACCCACCACACTGTACTGATAGATTAAAGGGACAGTTAAATTAATTCCTTAATTAAACTTATATCGTTCTTCATAATGCCACATTGTTTAGCATTGCTGCTTTGCACAACTGGGGCCCTGGTTTTGATCCTCACCAGTGCATAGGGTTGCCACCTGGCCGGTATTTTACCGCCCTGGCCGGTAAAAATTATGGTTGATCCCAATGTTATTAATAGGGAATAAAGATAAATATATAGGAAGGCCAGTGATATGATCCCAATGTTATTAATAGGTGTAGGGCCCTATAGGGATACAGGCCCTATAGAGTTAATCTTTTCACCATTTCCTTGGGTTATTGGGTAGAATCCCTGTTACAAAATAACCTTTACAGTGATAGGCTGAGAGATTTGATGACACTGCTCCGACTCACTCCTATATAGTGAGTGCAGGGAGTGGCCTCTTCCTCTTTTGCCTCTGGATGTGATTCTGGCTGGATGAGCTCAGGGGACTGAGTGCAATAGGCCCAGAAGAAGTCATGTGTCCAAGTCGGGGAGCAGGTAACCCCGTGAATGAGGAATAGTTACACTAGGGCAGACTTGTCATAGTCTCTCTAGGAGAGAAAGGCAGAGAGGTGAGAGAGAAAGAGCAGCTGAAGCTCCAACAAGGATTTGCAGTAAGGGAGTAGCTTCCCAGAGGCTCTGTGTGTTGCCTCCAGTCAGGGACCTCAGTGAAGAGGGACTGTAGGGTACAAGCTGCTTCCTGACAACTTCCAGGAGGGAAAGGTTGTGCTGCAATTGCCTGTGTACTCTCTGTGTGAGTCTGCCTTGTTCTGTGTGACCTCTCAATATGCTGTTTTCCTCAAGCTCCTGCGTGAGTATTAAAGCCGTGGTCATTTGCCCTTTTTGGCATAATAAACCGTTCCTGATTGTTAAGAACCTCCTGGCGCCCAAGTTGTTTTTGTGTGCACAGTAGCCTGGGGGGGGGGGATGTAGTTGCACTACACCATAGAGGGAACACTTCCACTTAGCGAAGGCCCTGCCCTAGGTGTAAGTCGCCTGTAACCCATGCGCTAGTGTTCTAGCTGGTGAATTAACCCCGAGCAGCCCAAATAGGTGTTACATAGGGAAAAAAGATAATATATAGGAAGGCTGGTATTTTATTCCAGAAAAGGTGGCAACCCTACCAGTGCACTGTGGGGTTTGTACTGTGGGGAAACGAATGTGTATGTGGGTTTCCTTCAAGTACCCCAATGTTCCGTATCTCACATGAGGATTAGGCCGAGGGTACACGCCGGGCCCCATAACAATTTATTTTACAGGGGAAAGCACAGTCGGTTGAAGTTATGCCACTTCCTACATTGGGGATAAAGCAAAGTGCAGAGAAAGTGCTTAAGTGAGTGAAAATGGTATAGGCCACAATATGGCATAAGCCTAATATGTAATGCCACTCAAGATTCAAGAACCCTAACAAGTATATGTTGCACCCCCTGTCTATATGCGATGACATTGGGGGGGTTGGGGGTGGGGAGATGCACAGGATCTGTGGGGCAGTGAGCGGCTGGTATAGGAGGGACATGAGGGCCTGGATTAGGGGTATGCAGGCTAGAAGTAAGTGCCCAGCTCCCCACCAGTATTGCACCCTAAGCGTGTTCCTCTTCTGCCCACCCCTAGTTCCGACCCTGAAGGGACTGTACTTGGGAAAAAGAGCTTGGAGGGACAGGGATCCTAAAAACCATTCAATATGAGCCAGCTGGAGTCTCTACTAAACTAAGAATCTATTAGATTAGGGGCCTAACACTTCTAAATCTATTATTATAAATACAAATTCCAAAATACAGAACACAAAAACGAATTTTAGCGTTATATTGTCCTATGCCCCCACTTAATGTTCACAAGGGCACAGTGCTTCATAAAATAAACTCAAAATGTATTAATCTCAAGTAAATACAAAGCTTGAGTTCCAGTTCATCAATATCAGTTGGGAGTGTCAAAATGAAGTGCTCCCAGATGTACTGCTTAGCATTCCCATATCCCAGTCAGAATATCAATGTCTCCTGAGCTATTTACACACTCTTCGTGCTCAGTAGTTTTAAAGGGGGTTGTACGGCTTTAAATTAACTTTTAGTAGGATGTAGAGAGTGGTATTCTGAGACAGTTTGCAATTGGTTTTCATTTTATATTATTTGTGTTTTTTTAGTTGTTTAGCTTTTTTATTCAGCAGCTCTCCAGTTTGCAATTTCAACCATCTGGTTGCTAGGGTTCAAATCACCCTAGCAACCATGCACTGATTTGAGTAATAGACTGGAAGATGCATAGGACAGGGCTTGAATAGAAAGATGAGTATTAAAAAGTAGCAATAACAATACATTTTAATATTTTTAGCCTTACAGAGCATTTGTTTTGTTTTTTAGATGGGGTCAGTGACCCCTTTTGAAAGCTGGAAAGAGTCAGAAGATAATTTAATAATTTAAAAAAACTATAAAAAAAATAAATAAATAATGAAGGCCAATTGAAAAGTTGCTTATAACTGGCCGTTCTATAACATACTAAAATGTAACTGAAAGGTGACAGCCCCTCACTCAGATACCCAATAGTAACAGCCCCATGACCTGCTGTAAGTCATTAAAGGAGACGTGCCTCCTGTTGTTGGAGCAGTGATGGTGTCAATGAAAGCTCAACAAGTGTCCCTTACCATGACCAGAAATAAATCTGCCTGAGTTATTGTGTCATTTTACTTCTGTAACGAGATAACTGGGTTCCAAATCTCAATGCCAATAGGTACCAAGATAAAATAAATCATAAATAAGAATGGCAGGGGTCTTCTATACATATGCCCAATATGCATAGAGTTACAAAACAGTGTTACCCATAGAGGTCCCAAAATAAAGCTTTCAGATCCCTGTTTTGTTATGGGCCTCCCTGTAAGCCTGGCTATGAGGATTTCTGTTGTAAGCCACTAGCCAATAGGTGGTGCTGTTTATTTATAAAGCTAAGATGCATATTCCATCAAAAGAGCTGTACTTTCTGTACTGAGGTGCTGGTCAGCGCAACATGTAGAATTTCCAGAAAGATGACAGATATTGGCCATTTTGCACTGTTTAGTCATTTGGCTTGTTACATATATACTATGGGAAGCCAGACCACTATCATACCAGGAGTTGCCCTATAGCCTCCTGCCCTTCCATTTTGCCTAAATTCCCTGCCAATGTGGCTCTCTTCCTATGTCTTCTTAGCACTATAGAAGCCTTTACAGGTATGGGACCTGTTATACAGAATGCAGGGCTTTCCAAATAAGGGGTCTTTCCATAATTTAGATCTCCATATCTTAAAAAGCATGTAAAAATTAAATAAACCCAATAGGCTAGGTTTGCCTCCAATAAGGATTAATTATATCTTATTTGGGATCAAGTACAAGCTTCCGTTTTATTAAAAAGTAAATCAGTTTTTAAAAAATGGAAATCAGAGGTCCCAGGTATAAATATTGCATGGCATGTTCATAATGAATTGCCCTTTATGGTTACCAGGAAATCTCTGATACAAATACAAAGATAGCCATGATGGAGGAGTAACAAAGTGGCTCTGATGGAGGGAAGGAAGTGGGTGCGCAGGTATAGGGGCAGCAGATCTGCTTTTACTCCTTATGTGATATGTGTTATATGTGTTCTTTTCCTGCAGGGATGAGACATCACAAGCAATATGATCTGAAAAAACAGAGGAATAAGCCTAACTGCAGCTCTATCCCTGAATATGCTTAATTCTGCCCAGACCACAACCTATTTTGCCCAGAATGTGCTTCCTGTCCTGTCCCAAGTGCAACACTACAGGTGACTCCTGAAAAATTCAGGAGGGCTGACTTTTTCCACTTAATACACTATAATACTATAAAATGTGCAAGTGCATTTCTAAAAAATTATAAAACAAATAAAATATTAAACAGAAAGGGAAAACCAGTGGCTGAAGAATATGGCAGCTCACATCCATAGGTTTAAATACAAATAGACACAGAAGGATTGTTCTGGGCACACAATAAACTATACCCTCATACTGTAGAAAGGGAAACAATTTGCCAGCACACACCCATTGGAATAAATACAGAAGGAATGCTCTGGGCACACGATAAAGTATATCCTCACACTGTATAAAGGGAAACAATATGACAGCTCGCACCCATTGGAATAAATACAGAAGGAATGCTCTGGGTACACAATAAACTATATCCTCACACTGTAGGATGGGAACAATATTACAGCTCACATCCATTGAAATAAATACAGAAGGAATGCTCTGGGCACACAATAAACTATATCCTCACACTGTAGGAAGGGAAACAATATGAGAGCTCGCACCCATTGGAATAAATACAGAAGGAATGCTCTGGGTACACAATAAACTATATCCTCACACTGTAGGATGGGAACAATATTACAGCTCACATCCATTGAAATAAATACAGAAGGAATGCTCAGGGCACACAATAAACTATATCCTCACACTGTAGGAAGGGAAACAATATGAGAGCTCACAACCATTGGAATAAATACAGAAGGAATGCTCTGGGCACACAAATTATATCCTCACACTGTAGGAAGGGAAACAACATGGCAGCTCCTGCACATATAAAAATACAATTACATAATAAGGAAGGTTATATGCATATCCTAAGCTGTACCCGCATACTGTATTGTGTAAGGGAAACCTACTCCCCCCCATATATATATGTTCTGTAATGATCTATATATCACACTGTCATTATAAAGGAAGATGAGGGCTACTAATAAATAGGTTTATATCTTGTTTAATGTGCGTCACATGAGCTGTGCGGCCCTGTATGTGTGTCACTGTCTATGAGCATATGTGACCGGCCTGTTCCTGGCAGAGACCCTGGCCGTGTGCCTGTCTGGTTAATCAGTGGCCAAGAGTCCAACTCAAGGGGTCAGCACTGATTTCTCTTTATTTCTTGCAGCCTTGTGTCCATCTGGAGCTCTCGTTTCCCTCATTCCTGATCTGCCTCCTCTTCTGCGCTACCCCTTCCTTGTTGGATACATGAACGAAAACCAAAAAGGTAAGGGAACCCTCAGCTAAACTTCTAGGGATCTTGGGAAATGACAGAATCCAGGTGGTAGAATCAACAACTCAGAAAACGGAAAAATCCCAGATGTGTCTCACACACACACACACACACAATCTGATGGTTGTTTGCGACAAAAATTACTTAAATGGTTGTTTAAAAATAGCAAAGTATCACAGATTAATCTCTTTTTTTGCGAAAGTGGTGTTTGTAGTAAGGCAAGATGATGTCAGAGGAAGGGAATATGACTATGGGACAGTGAAGTAAGATAATATCATGGTATCAGAAAGAAATGTGTGTAATATTAAACTGTGTATAATAAAGTCAGGTGACATCAGGAGAAGTGGCTGTCGCTGCTTGATAATCTGCATAATAATTCAAGATGGTGTCAAAGTAACTGTGGTACAAGTGTGTATAGTGAGGCAAGAGAATGCAGTGGAAAAGGGCTGTAGTGTAACAGTTGATATTACCATAACACATAAATAGGGTTAGATTTAAGGATGCCATTCTTGGAATTTTTGTTGACTTTTCCCAATAAACCCTT
Source organism: Xenopus laevis (assembly GCF_017654675.1). Classification (NCBI taxonomy): domain Eukaryota; kingdom Metazoa; phylum Chordata; class Amphibia; order Anura; family Pipidae; genus Xenopus; species Xenopus laevis. The sequence goes on along the minus strand of NC_054383.1, from coordinate 126,158,956 downwards.
CTTAAAGGGGTACTGTAATGGGAAATACATTTTTTTTAAATGAATCAGTTAATAGTGCTGCTCCAGCAGAATTCTGCACTGACATCCATTTCTCAAAAGAGCAAACAGATTTTTTTAAATTCAATTTTGAAATCTGACATGGGGCTAGACATTTTGTCAATTTCCCAGCTGCCCCAAGTCATGTGACTTGTGCTCTGATAAACTTCAATCACTCTTTACTGCTGTACTGCAAGTTGGAGTGATATCATCCCACTCCCTTCCCCCCCCCAGTAGCCAAACAAAAGAACAATGGGAAGGTAACCAGATAGCAGCTCCCTAACACAAGATAAAGCAGCTCCCTAAAGCTGGCCATAGATGTACAGATTTTCAACAGATCCAATCCACATCGTGAGACCAAGATCTTCTGAGAACCATCGTACGAACGTTCGAACTGTCCATCAACTAAAACGACCAATTTACCAGGAAAACAAAGGGGAGCTGCCTGCTTGGCCCTGCAAACATCCATAGATTGTACTGGGACCGACAAAGATTTTTTAACCTGGCCGATCAATTTCCTGGCAGATGTCGGACGAAAAATCGTAAGATGTTCGATCGTTTGAATCCCACTAACCGCACGATAATTTGACGAATCGGTCAGGCTGCGCTGAAATCGGTCGTTTCGCAAAGAAGAATCGTCGCGTCTATGGGGGCCTTAACACAAGATAACAGCTGCCTGGTAGATATAAGAACAGCACTCAATAGTAAAAACCCATGTCCCACACATTTAGTTATATTAAGAAGGAAAAACAGCAGCCTGCCAGAAAGCATTTCTCTCCTAAAGTGCAGGCACAAGTCACATGACCAGGGGCAGCTGGGAAATTGACAAAATGTCTAGCCCCATGTCAGATTTCAAAACTGAATATAAAAAAATTGGTTTTCTCTTTTGAGAAATGGATTTCAGCGCAGAATTCTGCTGGAGCAGCGCTATTAACTGATTCATTTTGAAAAATTTTTTTTCCCATGACAGTATCCCTTTAAATATTCTATGTACTTACCACCAATGATCCAGATGTAGGTGGGGCAATCCTGAATGACAGTCCCAAGGGGGTGGGATTGATGGAAAGTGGGTGTGGTTTGCGGTGAATCATTGCATTTGGGTGTAACCAGCACAGATGAGAAGCAGGCCTACAAATGTTGGTAGACATGGCTACACGAAGGATATGGGGCATTATCAAGTCTAAGAGCTAGTGTTGTTGGCCTGAATCTTGTGACACTCTCGTTTTGGGTGTCCCTGCTGGTGAACAATAATAACCCACCCCCCTGTTGAAAGTGTAAGCCCCTGTATACCATCCACCATCATCAGTTAGGGAGGGCCAGTTGAGCTGGGGGATGTGATCATTTTCTAACACAAGGTTAGTGTTAATTCTAGAATTAAAATGGGATCTGTAATCAGGGCCGCAACTAGGGGTAGGCAGGGTAGGCGACCGCCTAGGGCGCAATCATGTGGGGGGCACACTTTTAAGGGTATTTTTTTTAAACATTGGTTTGCGTGGCCTTTAATAGTTTTCAATTTTATAAACTGCTTGTTTCAACCCCCACCTCCCCCTTGGCAGCTTCTAGCAGAGGTAAACAGATGATTAGGGGCAATATGATGGATTTTTGGCTGCTGCTGCTAGCACAGGTACATATTTGGGGGCAGTATGATGGATTTTTGGCTGCTGCTGGCACAGGTACAAAGGGGGGCACTATGATAGGTGCTGGCACAGGTACATGGGGCAACATGATGGCTGCTGGCACAGGTACAGTGTACAATATGAATGGTAAGGTGGGAAATGGTAATGCAGGACCACCGGGCGGGGGGCACTAATTCAAGTTCTTGCCTAGGGTGCCAAAATACCTTGGCCCGGCCCTGTTTGTAATTGTAATTTTTCTTCCCACAGGGGTACATGTATGCCCTAATCTGATCATAACTGAAGGAGAATGATAAAGCCCATTGACCCAAACCTTTGAAGCTGTTGCTTGTCTGCCTTGGGGTTCTGAGTGAGCCAAGGATTCTGTAATTACCCCATGTTTATGTGCGTTTCTTTTAAGAGATCTGGTTTATGCTGTCTGGGTGATTGGCTCTTTATGAAACAGAGTCTTGTGTAAGCTCTTGGGTCATTGCCATAGGACTGATAGACTGCAATTTATTACATTCTTTGCAAAGTACTTCATACATGGCAAATTGAGCTGGGTCAAGGGCTAAACTGGGCAAAATGCCATTGTAACTAGATGAACGTGGTGAGGATCAGAGTGTAGTGGGCATGAAACATCCCAAGGATGGGTTTCCTTAGCCTTTAAAAGTGCTCACAAAATTATAAAATTACAGGAATGTTGTGGTAATTGCAAATTTCTCTATGATATAACCACAGGCCTCAGATATGATGGGAAAACTTTAGTATGTTGGTGAGACTTTAGTATGTGGGTGAGTCAAAGCACAAAACAAGCAGCAGGTTGGCTTCTTGAACACTCCCAATTAGGGCCACTGGTATAGCTTGGGTAGTTCATGAGTTTCATTGCCTTGTATTTTAATGTAATGTACAGCAAACTGTAGCACGATTAAGCCATGGACATATATGGATATTTAGGGTCCTCTTCTCTATTAAACTCAAGGCAGATAAGAAACTTTGGACAACCTTGAGGGAGGAGGAAGAAAGAGCTTGAGACTGAATGTGAAAAAGAAACTGAGCATTGGACAATGGGGAACAATGGACACTGTAGACAGAGAGAAAGGGTACAGATGTGAAGGAAAGATGGGGAAGAACAGAAGAGAAATTGAAAGGAGCTGTGACAAGGGTTGAGGAGAAGAGCGAAGGCGTGAGCAAGATAGACAGCATTACGAAGGAGGACAGTGCATAAGAGGTTGAATGATAGAGGAGAATAGATGGGTGAAAGAAGAAAGCAAAATAGTATACAAAGGGGAAGAGAGAAAGCAGAAGATTAATAGGAATGACAGAGAGCAGAAAAGAAGAGAAGACACAATGAATAAGTGAAAACATGATATCAGGGCAGTGAAAGGTCAGGAGAGAAAAGAGCAGGATGGAAAGGAGAGAAGTGAAAGAATGACAGGGAGAGAACATTAGAAAGACAGAGATGGGTAAAGGGGAAAAAGAGAAGAATAAGGAAGAGGACAAGGCAAGAAGAGAGGAAAAATACAAGAAGGAAAGAGAAGGAAAACAGAAGTTGAAAGTTAAAAAAGGCAGAATGAAGCAAGTGGTGAGGAGAAGAACAATGAGAGTTTTATGAACTGCTCTTCCTCTGGCTTCTGTTTTCTTTGATGACCTTGCGAGGAGAAGAAGGACCATATGAAGGAGACAGAAACATATAATAAGGGAAAGTAAAAGTGAAAGCAGAAGAGAAAGACAGGAGAAAAAGATAAGAAGCTTATCAAGGGCAGAGAAGACAGAAGGGTAAATTAGAATGATGTGAAGAAGTGATCAGAGTATCTCATGGAATGGTAGGAGAAGGTACACCACAGATAGACACATATAGGGGCAAATTCACTAAGCGCCGAAGCACCTAACGCTAGCGTCAATTCGCTAGCGTTGGGCATTTTCGTTACTTCGCAAATTCACTAACGCCAGCGTAAATTTGCTAGTGTTACTTCGCACCCTTACGCCTGGCGAATTTGCGCAACGGATGTAACTACGCAAATTCACTAACACGCGCATTGTACTGACCGCTACCGTTTACGCTAGACTTCCTTCGCCACCTCAGACCAGGCGAAGCGCAATAGAGTAGATAGGGATTGCTTCAAAAAAAGTTCAAATTTTTTCTATGTCCCAAAAAACGCTGGCGTTTTTTCTATATTATGGGTGATAGGCTGAAAAGGATCGTAATTTTTTTTGGGGCTCCCCTCCTTCCCCCCTACATTTCTTACTCATGGCAACTTAACTAGACAGTGGGCACATGTGTAGGGCAAAATAAAAATTTTATTTGATGTTTTGAAGGTTTCCCAGGCATTTGTGTGCTGCTACATATACCTCCATTGAAATTTGAATTTGGCGCCGTATGCAAATTAACCATCGCTAGCGTAACTTCGCTTAGCTTAGCGAATCAACGCTAGCGCAACTTCGCAACCTTACGCTAACCCTGAGCGCAACTTCGGATTTTAGTGAAATTGCAGAGCGCTGGCGAAACTACGCCTGGCGAAGTGTGAGGGGAGTCACATAGCTGTAATTCACCATTCTAAACTGAAGTGGACTGAATCCATATGTGTATATATATATGATATAAATATACATTATACAGTATATATACAATATGTAATGCACTATATAAAACTGATATGATATAATTCATTTAGATTTACATTACACGACAGCATGGAAACCAGTGGATTCTGCATCAGAATTCCTCTTATAGACCTGCTAAACCTCTGGGCTGGTACAGTAAAGTCAATATATAAACTGCAGCATTTAGGGCTTTAGTTCTATAAACATTTAATGATGTTTGATGAATGAAATAAAATGGCATAGGTCTCAGTTTGTGTGGATAGCACCCAGTAGGGAGCCCAGTTTGTTGGGACCGAGCCTGGTGATCAGGGTGGTCTAGGTTAAAGGGATTCGGTCATGATTTTTATGATGTCGTTTTTATTTCTAAATGACACCGTTTACACTGCAAATATTTCACTCTACAATATAAAATGTCATTCCTGAACCAGCAAGTGTATTTTTTTTTATTGTTGTAATTGTAGGGGCCCCTATGGGTTAATCTGCCCTGCAGCTTTAAGGCCCACCTTTTCTTAGAGTGATCTGCCAGAGAGAATGACACGCCCCTGCTACACTGCTATATAGTGAGTGTAGGGAGCGGCCACTTCCTCTTTGGCCTGTGGATGCTGATCCAGCTGGGTGGGCTCAGGGGAGCCTGGCTACAGCTAGGCCCAGAAAGGCCCATGTGCTTTGGGGAAGAAGTCGGGGACCAGGTAACCCCGTGAATGGAGACCTTTCCTCTGTGAGAAATGCCTAATGGCTGCAGCTCTTTGTAAGAAAAGTGCTATTGCCTCAGCTCCTGCGTGAGTACTAAACCTGTGGTCACTTGCCTCATGTATAGTTAAATAAACAGTTTCTGTTTTACTGCAGGAACCTCCTGGCGCCCATCTTTTGTTGTATGCACAGTAGCCTGGGGGATGTAGTTGCACTACACCATAGAGGGAACACTTCCACATGGCGAAGGCCCTGACCCTGTTGTGTAGGTCGCAGTGTAACCCATGCTTCTACTGCTAGCTGCCAATGTGTAAAAGAAACAGATCCGCACACACCGATTAGTGCAGTCGGGGATTATCCCCTTTTATTCAGCCACCAAACATCAACGTTTCGGGGGGGGGGGGGAACACCCACCCTTCATCTACTGCTAGCTGGACAGTTTAACTATTTGTGTGCTGTGCAGCCCAAATATGTGTTACATAATATTGGTGTGTAAGTGCATCTCAGGTCATTTTGCCTGGTCATGTGCTTTCAGAAAGAGACAGCACTTTAGGATGGAACTGCTTTCTGGCAGGCTGTTGTTTCTCCTACTCAATGTAACTGAATGTGTCTCAGTGGGACCTGGATTTTACTATTGAGTGCTGTTCTTAGATCTACCAGGCAGCTGTTATCTTGTGTTAGGGAGCTGCTATCTGGTTACCTTCCCATTGTTCTGTTGTTAGGCTGCTGGGGGGGGGACGATATCACTCCAACTTGCAGTACAGCAGTAAAGAGTGACTGAAGTTTACCAGAGCACAAGTCACATGACTGGGGGCAGCTTGGAAACTGACAATATGTCTAGCCCCATGTCAAATTTCAAGATTAAATATAAAAAAAATCTGTTTGCTCTTTTGAGAAACGTATTTCAGTGCAGAATTCTGCTGGAGCAGCACTATTAACTGATGCCTTTAGAACACAACATGTTTTGTCATGACAGTATCCCTTTAAATGCCCATTTGTTGTCTTGGCTATGCCGTTATGATTTCAGGGGTCATGGTAGAAGACTATGGACAGGCTTTAACCTACAGTATACAAAAAACACCCTAAGATCCACACTGGATAGTCCTGCCTACATTATAGCAGAGAGACTGTTGTCTACATCTATTTGGGCTAAAGGAGGGTCCAGACCAAATACAGGACTGCAAAGTGCAACTTGAACCCCAAAGCACTTCCCTAAATGGTCACATACCCTCTCTGTCTGTCAGAGCATTCTGGGAGTTGTAGTCCAGCAACAGCTGATTTTTTTTCTTTAGATCAGGACGAGGCAGATAACCTTCTCATGGGCTCTGTAGACATCTCTGTATGACAACACTATATAACAGAGAGAGAAAGGGGTTAATGTTCTACATGTATCAGTTTCCCACATTGCACCCGTCCCTCCTCGTTGCTGTTCTGGGTTCTGTGGGAGGTGGTGTGTTTTGGCACAAGTGTGTGAGTGGATGACGCTGATGAAGGGATAAAGTCCTAATAATGTGAAAAACCTTTGATGAAATCAATAAAATTCCCCTCTTGTTGTATTACAACTCTCAGCAAGTATCTGCTCGAAAGAAATGCAGTAAGGGGCTCAGCCAAATTTAAGGTTCACTAAAGTATTGTGTGGATTTGATGGGGGCTCAGACAAATTTAGGGTTCACTAAAGTATTGTGTGGATTTGGTGGGGGCTCAGCCAAATTTAGGGTTCACTAAAGTATTGTGTGGATTTGATGGGGGCTCAGCCAAATTTAGGGTTCACTAAAGTATTGTGTGGATTTGATGGGGGCTCAGCCAAATTTAGGGTTCACTAAAGTATTGTGTGGATTTGATGGGGGCTCAGCCAAATTTAGGGTTCACTAAAGTATTGTGTGGATTTGATGGGGGCTCAGCCAAATTTAGGGTTCACTAAAGTATTGTGTGGATTTGATGGGGGCGGGGTGCAGATATACTCCGTTATTGGTGGGCCTTGCGAGCTGCCACGTTACAAGTGACCAGTTTACGATTTAAACCTTCTGATACTACAGGTACAGGATCCGATATCCGTAAACCCATATTCCAGAAAGCTCCACATTACAGAATTGCCATCTCTAATAGACTCCATTTTATCCAAATAATCCAAATTTTTAGAAATTATTTCCTTTTTCTGTGTAACAATAAAACAGTATCTTGTACTTGATCCGAACTAAGATATAATTAATCCTTATTGGAAGCAGAACCAGCCTTTTGGGTTTATTCAATGTTTACATGATTTTCTAGTAGACTTAAGGTATGAAGATCCAAATTACGGAAAGATTAGTTATCCGGAAAAGTCAAGGTCCCAAGCATTCTGGATAAAGGTCCCATACCTGTATAGCTTTTGTGATACAACTCCCAGCAACCCCCCCCCCCCAAAACACAGAGGCTGCTGGTACTGGTAGAACAGGTATGAGACCTGTTATCCAGAATGCTCGAATTCCAGATAATGGAATTTGGATCTTCATAACTTTTGTCTGCTAGAAAATCATGTAAACATGAAATGAAAGCCTATATTTAAGTTCCCACTGGCATGAAATGCATAAGGCTATGTGTTTAGCTATTTTGTGGCCTAAATAAAGTTCTCAGTTCTTTTACAAGTCGGTTTGTGGGATGTGTAAGTGCCTGACGTTTGTCGTCTTTGGTTGGATACTTCCACCTCGAGCTGTAGGTCTGGGGCATGAGCACATAGGCCCCACATATTACTGTGAGATAATTCATTTTTTTTTTTAGGTTTTTACATTGGGACTTTCTTCCTAAGTATATAAACATGAAATAGAGCCAATAGTCTGGGTTTGCTTCCAATAAGGATTAATTATATCTTAGTTGGGATCAAGTACAAGCTACTGGTTTTTTATTACAGAGAAAAAGGAAATTCTTTTTTGGATTATTTTATCTATGGGAGACGGCCTTTCCGTAATTCGGAGCTTTCTGGATAATGGGTTTCCGGATAACGGAACGAGTGAATTGGGCACTTTGGGGCATTGTAGGCAATATAGTGCTCTTTAGTAGGTGTTTTGGGGCATACAGAACACACTCATTATATAGTGCACTTTAGAATGTTGGGTCCCTTTATCAGGCCCACTATTATCTACAGAGTTTATGTATATAATATTGGCTATGGCACGGAACTTGACAACTAAAATAACTATTCTGTAAGGCTACAATTGGAATTTTATTGTAACCTTCTATGTATTTTCTTGTCTGTCATTCAATTCACTGCATGGTTGCTATGGTAAGAGGCTATCCTAGCAACCAGATAATCTGAAAAATACAGAGAATTCCGTGCTGGAGACCTGACCATGAACAAAAAAGTTAAATAACTTAAAGGGGTTGTTCACCATTTGCAGTTGGTTTTTATTATTTGTGTTTTTGAGTTATTTAGCTTTTATTCAGCACAGCAGGTTTCCAGTTTTAGCAATCTGGTTGCTAAGGTCTAAATTACTCTAGTGACCATGCACTGATTTGAATAAGAATATGCAATATGGATAGGAGAGGCCTAAATGGAAAGATGAGTAAAAAGTAGCAATAACAATACATGTAGCCTTACAGAATATTTGTGTTTTAAGATGGGATTTAAGATGAAAGCTGGTGAAATTAAGAAGAAAGCAGCAAATAATTAAAAAACTATAACAAATAAATAATGAAGACCAATTGAAAAGTTGCTCAGAATTCTATAACATACATAGGGGCACATTTACTATGGGTCGAAGTAAAATCCTTCGACTTCGAATATCGAAGTCAAAGGATTTGTCACATTTCGTTCGATCGAAGGAAAAAACGTTTGATCGTTCGATTAAATCCTTCGAATCGAACGATTAAAGCCTTTAAATTGAACAATTCGAAGGATTTTAATCCATCGATCAAACGATTTTCCTTCGATCAGAAATTGCTAGGAAAGCCTATAGGGACCTTCTCCATAGGCTAACATTGGTGCTCTGTAGGTTTTAGGTGGCGAAGTAGGTAGTCAAAGTTTTTTTTAAAGAGACAGTACTTCGACTATCGAATGGTCGAATAGTCGAATGATTTTTAGTTCGAATCGTTCGATTCGAAGTAGCCAATTCGATGGTCGAAGTAGCCAAAAAAAACCTTTGAGTATTTTTCATTCTAATCCTACACTCGAGCTTAGTAAATGTGCCCCTAAAAGTTACCTTACAAAAATATTACACTAAAATGTAATTTAAAGTTGAACTTTCCCTATAGACACATTATCCTGTGTCAGATACCTGCAAATTGTTTGAGCAAAGGCCCCATCACTAATACAACGTCAGAACTGTAACCAGCTCCTGTGTATCATATACTGAGGAAAAAAAACATTTGCTTTTTCTGACTCCTGTATCCCATATATTTCCCTATTTTAATAATCTCAACCTGCATCTTTCTACTGTCCAAATTTAGGGGACTGTTCCTGCTGAATTGTGCTTCGTAGAGGGGAATACCTATGCTGCCATAGTTTTTTGGAATCTCTCTGTACAGGCTTTGAGCAAACTTAGGGACTGTTCCTGCTGAATTGTGCTTAGTACAGGGAATACCTATGCTGCCATAGTTTTATGGTATATCTCTGTACAGACTATGAGCAAACTTAGGGGACTGTTCCTGCTGAATTGTGCTTAGTACAGAGGAATACCTATGCTGCCATAGTTTTATGGGATCTCTCTGTACAGACTATGAGCAAACTTAGGGGACTGTTCCTGCTGAATTGTGCTTAGTACAGGGAATACCTATGCTGCTATAGTTTTATGGGATCTCTCTGTACAGACTATGAGCAAACGTAGGGGCTGTACCTGCTGAATTGTGCTTAGTACAGGGAATACCTATGGCAGCCATAGTTTTATGGGATCTCTCTGTACAGGCTATGAGCAAACTTAGGGTTTGTTCCTGCTGAATTGTGCTTAGTACAGGGAATACCTATGCTGCCATAGTTTTATGGGATCTGTCTGTACAGGCTATGAGCAAACTTAAGGGCTGTTCCCTGCTGAATTGCGCTTAGTACAGGGAATACCTATACTGTTACAGTTTTAATGGGATCTCTCTGTACAGACTATGAGCAAACTTAGGGGGCTGTTCCTGCTGAATTGTGCTATGTACAGGGGAATCCTTATGCTGCCATAGTTTTATTGGATCTTTCTGTAACAGACTATGAGCAAAACTTAGGGACTGTTCCTGCTGAATTGTGCTTAGTACAGGGGAATACCTATGCTGCCATAATTTTATGGGATCTCTCTGTACAGACTATGAGCAAATTTAGGGGACTGTTCCTGCTGAATTGTGCTTCGTAGAGGGGGAATACCTCTGCTGCCATAGTTTTTTGGAATCTCTCTGTACAGGCTTTGAGCAAACTTAGGGACTGTTCCTGCTTGAATTGTGCTTAGTACAGGGGAATATCTATGCTGCCGTAGTTTTATGGGATCTCTCTGTACAGACTATGAGCAAACTTAGGGGACTGTTCCTGCTGAATTGTGCTTAGTACAGGGAATACCTATGCTGCTATAGTTTTATGGGATCTCTCTGTACAGGCTATGAGCAAACTTAGGGGACTGTTCCTGCTGAATTGTGCTTAGTACAGGGAATACCTATGCTGCTATAGTTTTATGGGATCGTCTCTTACAGACTATGAGCTCCAAATGAGGGACTGTTCCTGCTGAATATGTCTTTAGTACATGTGAATACCTAATGCTGCCATATTTATGGATCTCTCTTACAGGCTATGAGCAAACTTAAGGGCTGTTCTGCTGAATTGGCTTAGTACAGCAATACCTTATACTGTTACGTTTTATGGGATCTTTCTGTACAGGACTATGAGGCAAACTTAGCTGTTCCTGCTGAATTGTGCTATGTACAGGGATAATCCCTATGCTGCCATAGTTTTAATTGGATCCTTTCTGTACAGAACTATGAGCCAAACTTTAGGGGTCGTCCTGCTGAATTGTGCTTAGTACAGGGGAATACCTATGCTGCCATAATTTTATGGGATCTCTCTGTACAGACTATGAGCAAATTTAGGGGACTGTTCCTGCTGAATTGTGCTTCGTAGAGGGGAATACCTATGCTGCCATAGTTTTTTTGGAATCTCTCTGTACAGGCTTTGAGCAAACTTAGGGACTGTTTCCTGCTGAATTGTGCTTAGTACAGGGGAATATCTATGCTGCCGTAGTTTTATGGGATCTCTCTGTACAGACTATGAGCAAACTTAGGGGACTGTTCCTGCTGAATTGTGCTTAGTACAGGGAATACCTATGCAGCCATAGTTTTATGGGATGTCTCTGTACAGGCTATGAGCAAACTTAGGGTTTGTTCCTGCTGAATTGTGCTTAGTACAGGGGATACCTATGCTGCCATAATTTTATGGGATCTCTCTGTACAGGACTATTGACAAATTTAGGACTGTTCCTGCCTGAATTGTTGCTTCTAGAGGGAAAATACCTTGCTGCCATAGTTTTGGAATCCTCTCTGTACGACTATGAGCAAACTATAGGGGACTGTTCCTGCTAATTGTTCGAATTACGAGGGAATACCTATGCTGCATAGTTTTATGGGATCTTCTCTGTTAAGACTATGGCAAACGTAGGGCTACCTGCTAAATTGCTTCTTATACAGGGCCAAAAACCTAGCACCAGGATTTTTCCGGGGAGACTTCTTCTTCTGTACAGTATGAGGCCGACATTAGGTTTGGTTCCGGCTGAAAATTGTGCTAGTACAACAGGGAAAACCTATGCCTCCCATAGTTTATGGTATCTGTCTGTTAACAGGCTAATGAGGCAAAAACTTAAGCTGCTCCTGAGCGAATTTGCGGGTTAGCTAAACAGGAATCATACCCATACTGGTTACAGTTTTGGATTCTCTCTGTACAGACTATGAGCAAATACTTTAGGGGCTGTCCTGCTGATTTGTGCTATGTACAGGGGAATAACCTATGCAGCATTTTATGGGATCTTCTGTACAGGCTCATGCAGCAACAGTACTTAGGGTTTGTTCCTTGCTAGTTGTGCTAGTACAGAGAATCATACAACCTTAATGGCGCCATTTAGTTTTACTGGATCTCGTCCTTAGACAGCTATGAGCAACAACTTAAGGCTGTTCCTGCGCTTGGAATGCGATTATACAAGAATAACACACCACCTACCTGTTACAGTTATCGATCTCTCTGTACATGGGACTATGAGCAAAAAACTATAGGGCTGTTCCTCTCGGGGGATTCTATTGTAACAGGGAAATCCTTATGCCTGCCATAGTTTATCGTGATCTTTCTGTACAGACTATGGAGCAAAACTTAGGGACTGTTCCTTGCTGAATTTGTGCTTCAGTAAGGTGATACCTTATTGCTGCCATAATTTAGGATCTCTCTGTACAGGATATGAGGCAAGATTTAGGGACTGATTCCTTGCTGAATGTGCTTTCGTTTAGAGGGGAAATTTACCTATGCTGCCAAGTTTTGTGGATCTCTCTGTACAGGAACTATGAGCAAGAGGCTTAGGGGGACTGTTCGTGGCTGCAATTGGTGCTTTTAGTTACAGGAATTACCTTTGCCAATTTATGACTCTCTTACAGACTATGAGCCAAATCTTCAGACGTTCCTTGCTCTGAATTGTTTGCTTCTTAGAGGGAATACCATTCTCCATTTTGAGTTGT